>NW_027283623.1:0-98595 GCF_046629955.1 Centroberyx affinis | reverse complement strand
TTGTCCGCCAAGAGATAACCCGAATGGACCCGAATATTCGACTATTCAGATATTCGTTCGTTGGGTAGGTATTCAGTTTTCAATTTTGGGATTCGGATATTTGTATTTTTAAATGTAATTTTATATGTAATGATCGCTGCTTGGGTGTCTATATAGTGACGTCACACTTCCGCTCTTGTGGAGTCAGAGTTTACTTTTGTATGGGGAAGTCGCTTGTCTGAGCCCTTGTCTCTAACTTTATGTTATACCGTAAAACTTTTACAATTAAAAGTCAAGTCCCTTTTACTGGCTGGGTGTGGCTACACGTTTTGACAAATTAAGGCCGGTCTCAATCAGAAGCCGGTTGCCATTGACACTGCGAAGCAGTTTTTTTTTTTTTTTACTTGCATTCAAACGTCAATCACATTTGCTGATCGCCATGGCGGCACAGAGAAAAAACTACAACCTGAAACATGCAGAAAATAACATTTAATTCACCGGCTTTTTCGCTACCACCGCTCCCTCTCTTCATTCACTTTCTAGCTCGCTCGACCACCACTCGCTCTCTCGCTCTCTCTCTTGCTCTCTCTCTCTCTCTTTTGTGCATAAGGAATTAAAGGCCTGTCCCAAATATAGGCCGGTTGAGTTCAGTGTTTGAAGCAAATAAAAGCCTGCGCTATTAATTTAAGTTTTATGTATGTTAAGTATGTTTTCAGCACTGTGTTTTTGTGAGGAGGAACTGTTGCCCGTGTATGGAAAGCCAAGCAGTTTTTGAAGGTGCGTGACTCTTAACACGACCCCCCCCCCCAGCTGAAGCTTCGAATATTCGCTGTTGATTACTACCGAAGCTCCGAATCCCAAAAAATGCTGTTCGGGACAGCCCTAGACATGATGTCACAAAACATGAATATATAAGGCAAAAGATGCGTGAGACAGGGTGACTAGTTCTCCAAGGAAAGAAAAATGGCAAGTTGAAGATGGTGTCAGATTTCTTTGTACCGGCTAATTTCCCTCATGTGATAGAAGCAGTTAAGAATGTGGCTGGCTTGAATGAGGAAACAAACACGTACAAAACACCATCTTTGGCACTTCAGTCAGGCCACAAAATAGCTAATATTGTTGAATGTGAAGCAATGATCTCAGGTGATGAGAGTGCCATTCGCAATGTGCAGCTGTTCAAACAAATCTGTGACACTAAATGGAGTGAGTGTGTCATCCCAGGCCCTCAGGAATTTGAGTGAGGCAAAGTGGAATGCTCCACAACTTCTTCCATTTGCTGAAGATGTAAAAAAAAAAACGCACCAGTATCTCAACATACAAAGAAAGGAGTGCCAAAAGAACCAAGTAAGAAGCACTGGGCAGAACTTGCAAAAATGACATTGTGAGGTGATACTTTTTAATAGGAGAAGAGAAGGAGAAGTATCCAAGATGTCCCTGAATGCTTTTACATTGAGAGATCCCTCTTTGAGTCATCCAGATGTAGAGCTTGCTTTGTCTGACCTAAAAAAGAAGCTTTGTAAGCACTTCCAGCAAACTGAGATAAAAGGCAAACATGGACGAAAGGTCCCCATTCTCCTCACACCTGATATGATGGCATCGATGGAGTTACTTGTCAAGACTGGCCGGAACTGTGACGTGTCTGATGAGAATATGTTCATGTTTGGGAGACCGCAAGCACTCACTCACTTCGAGGATCAGATGCTATTCGTCAGACTGCTCAAAGCTGTGGGGCAAAGCACCCAGAAGCATTATCCTCCACAAAATTAAGAAAGCACATGGCCACTATGTCCAATGTCCTCAACCTAAAGGACAATGAGATGGATGACCTTGCTGACTTCCTTGGCTATGACATCAGAGTGCATCGCCAGTATTATAGGCTGCCTGAAGGCACGTTACAGCTGGCAAAGATAAGTAAAGTTCTTATGGCCCTGGAACGAGGACAGCTGTCTGAATTTAAAGGAAGGAATCTTGATGAGATCAACATTGATTCACAAGGTAAAATAGGCCTGTGTAAATAAATACATTTATTCCAGGGGTTAGGGGTTTATTACAGGGGTTTCCCTCCATATAGAATGTTTTGGCGGCTGCCAAAGAGATTTTATCAATTGCTAAAATTCTAAAAATATCAGTAGATTGAATTCTCCAATGTGGTATTACGAGCAGCAGATGGCGCATGATGGGCGGGAGCTCCCATTGGTGGAGAGTAGAAAAGTCAGTCTACCCTCTAGCATCGTATAGGGACGCGTTCATATTAGCCGTGCAGCCCCAGCTCCAGCCCTAGTCCTCTCCCTCTGCCATTTTGTGCAATGTTGCTTTCTTAAAATGGTTTATGTGCTATCTAATAGTTTTATCCATATGGTTGCTGTGTAAATGGCTGTGGACAGTGATGCATCAGACTCTGAAGATGAGGGTGACGTGACTGTGAAGGATGCTGTGCCTTCTTCATCTTCATCTTCACAATCATCAGGTATGTAGGCAAACATTGGTTGTATATTGGTTGTATATTGGTTGTGGTGGTGTTGGCTCACAGAACATCTGATGTGGTGCTCATTTAAACACAGGATCCAGGAAGCCGTTTCAACAATTTATTGTAGTCAAGGGTGAATTGAAATGGTTAACAGTTCGACGGTGGTTGGTGGACGATTTTTTCTATACAAAGGAATATTAAAAAGGAAATATTACAGATCTGAATAGTATCAAACAAATAATAATACATTTGGTAAGTTCGATTATCGTTTTAACTTACATCATGCATCCACAGTCTGGCATTTCACTCTTTTCTCCTTAACAGGATTAAACTCAGGAATCTAGCATAATAAAATACAAAACAATCTGTTAACTCTCAAACAAAATACATGCCATATGAACCAAATAACATATTATAAAGGTGAAAAGTCCATATTAAACTCACATCGGTTCTCTCTTTGTTCTGCCTGGAATGGTTTGGAGAGAAAAGAGGAGAGTCACAGGCCTGAAGGGCGGAGTTATATAATTTTGTGGGAGTGGTCTAGTCAGGAGTGGCAGTCTATGTGATGATGCAGGTTAACAAGAGCCATTATGTTTACAGACAAATCAGGGGTGAAAAAGAAATCCACTCGTGAAGGTGGACGAAACAATGATCCACATCCAGCCAAAGGTAATAATATTTCTAGTAAGTGGAAAGAAAACATGAGGATTATGGAAATTTCTGATAAAATTTTTCACCCACTGTCCAGTGCCATTGCTAGCCTTTGTTATTTGCATGTCTCTTACTTTGCTTCTATCATTTTTATTTCCAATCACTTTCCCTAATACAGTTTCCTTAAAATACCACGGGAAACTTTATTCTGTGGGCACCAACGGAAAGTTGAGACCATTTGATTGCATGTATTGGATGAAAAGATGCCGCTGGTCGGGGAGGTCTCTGGCGAATCACACACAACAAAAGGTAAGCTGTTCAAAGTTTTCTCCAGTGGCTTATGAATGGGTCAGCCTCCTCTGATGTCTGGAAACCATAAGAGTGATAGGGAACAGGTGAATGAAGGCTTGAGACAGCACCATATCAACACCTTGGCATCACCGCACATCATGGCAAAAACATGTAAACCCCCAAGCAACTACCTCTTGCAGCCTAGCAATACGATTGACTAATTGCTCTATTAGTAGTACTTCAACTGCTGCAACTACTACTGCTATTACTGTGCAAGTGTTGATAAACCTTGTCTTCGTTCATACTTCTGCAACTACCACCTATATTTCTACTGCTATTTCTATTTCTGGTATTACTCTCACTCACTGTTGCTCCAAATACTTCTGCTAGTACTACTACAGGTTGTTCTACTAGTCCTTTTAGTATTGTGTGTACTGCTGCTACAGTCAAGAACTTCTGTCATTATAGCCACATTACGGGCTGGTCATGTCACACCGCACGCAAACTTTATGTTCCTCTTTTTGAAGAACATTAAGTTACTGTCTCGTTTTATTCAGGGTCATCACAAACCAAAAGAAAGAAGTGGGCCAAAGAAGAAATCCAGGCTGTGGAGAAAACGCTCATGGACTACATCAGCTCTGGGAAGGTTCCTGGGAAAGCCCAGTGTCTCAAGTGCATTGAGACTTCACCAATAGCACTTAAAGGGAGGAGTTGGGAGGGAGTGAAATTTTATGTAAAAAAACGCATTGACGCTTGAGTTCTAAATCTTATACAGCAAGTTTTTTTGTTTATGACATTTGTTTTACATTACAGTTTGTGTTACATTACTTTGGAATATATATATGCACTGTATTGCATATGCATATAGATTTTTATTGCATTTTGTTACACTGGAAATTATGGATGTCATGCAGACTTTTTTTTTTTTTGGAGCATTGAAGTAACCTTTCCTCTGCATGGTGGACTGAAGACAGTGTGTCCACTACTTTGCACTTTTCATTTTCTAACAAACAGTACAGAATTACACTGTATTAATAGAGGAACAGATCCAGGTGGTTTATGTACTAAAAGATTTAAAAGCCATAATTTGGGCGACTGTTCATTTACATGTGGTCAAAGGAAACGTGATAATGTGATAATGTGCAGTGGAGGTTACACTGCAACAGGAAGTAGGATAATACAGACTGGCATGATGAGAAGTTGAGAACCTGTGAACCGTTAACCTGACTGAAAGAGAGAGGTCAAAAGTCACAGTTCAGAGTCCTTGCAGAAGGTTAACTGAGGGGTCATCTTAATGTCTGAAGCTCAAGATGTTGAAAAGGCCTCAGCACAGTTTTCTGTTTTAAACTTCTGCACATGAAGTGAACATTTAGAGTAAACCCAGAGCTCGTTTGTGAAATTTATGGATCTGCAATGCGGTGCTGTGTTTTCTGCTTAACAGTGTCTACACCTGCAACCAGTGCTTGAAATGGGCCACCAGTATGTCAGAGTTCTGTCCAGTGTACCGCCACTTTGAAAGAATGTAGGCAGTCATGTTGTTCTTTTTGGACAAAACAGGCCAGTTTCTTTTTCAGACAAACTGTGAGAGGAGGAAAAAGTGTGCAGCTGCTGCGGGAGATGCAATATTTGGTCTAATTGAGTCAAAAAGCTGCTGGATAAGAGTTTAGGTATCTGCTTGTGCTTCCAAAATCACCTCTGTTCACTAATACTACTTTATTTGTTTGACAGTTGATTTTTTTTATTTGCATAACAGTAGAGTTGTATTACATTACTTTGGAACATACATATGCACTGTGATACATATGCGCATATATGTGATACATATGCAATTTTTTTTATTTGAAACTGTTACACTGGAAATTAGAGGTTGTAATAAGCACATAAGTGTTGGAAGCACTGATAGGTTTTGCAATTGAAATTAAGTAATGAAATATTAATGTTGAGAGCATTAAACTGTGATATTCAGTACAGTACAGTATTTGTGTTTTTTGTGGGGTTTTTTTTATAAACATCGAACAAAAACTTCGGAACTTTGTGTTTGGTAGATTATTTCTCTGTTGTAACAATGCTTCTTGGCAATACATTTTATACCGTTGGAAAGCCTGTTTATTTCCCTTTTAAATGGTGCCTCATTTGTAAGGAACATGCATTTGTGGGATGAGCAGCACAGCTGAGTATGTTGGTTGCACTCATGTAAAATTTGCCAAATCTTCTCTGCCAATGCCAAACAGCTTATTCTGCTGTTGCTATTGACTCTTGTTTGGTGTTGTTTGGTGGATTGGATGATAGAAGTCTATCAGTAACAAGGAAGAAACAAGACATATTGGCAATTTTACAATTTATTCATTTAACAAACAGTCAGGAGCCTCAGTAGCGTGTGGAAGAACCATACACAGCCACAACAGCCTGGCACCACCTCCTCATGCTGGTCACCAGCCTGGTCACACACTGCTGTGGGATGGCATTCCACTCCTCAACCAGGATTTGTCGCAAGTCAGCCAACGTGGTTGTGTCGGTCACTCTAGCACGAACAGCACGCCCAAGCTGATCCCATAAGTGTTCAATTGGGTTGAGGTCAGGACTGTTGGCAGGCCATTCCATTCTCTCTACTCCCAAATTCTGGAGGTAGTCTCTGATAAACCCCGCTCTGTGGGGGCGAGCGTTGTCATCTTGGAGGATGGAGTTCGGTCCCAGACTGTGGAGACATGGGATTGCCACCGGTTGCGGAATCTCATCTCGATATCTCTCTGCATTGAGATCCCCTCCGAACGAGCCTCGTTTTTCCAGTGATGGAGATGCCGCCCCACACCATCACACTGCCTCCACCAAAAGGTGTTACTCTATCGGTGCAGCAATCAGCATAGCGTTCTCCCCGTCTTCTCCACACTTTGACCCTACGATCCAACTTCTGTAGGCAGAATCTAGACTCATCGCTGAACATAAGGTTCCTCCACATGTTCAGGTTCCAGTGCAGGTGCCAATCAGGTACCTGATTGTCAGCACCTGGGGGTACCGGAAGCTCAAAACAAGAGTCAATAGCAACAGCAGAATAAGCTGTTTGGCATTGGCAGAGAAGATTTGGCAAATTTTTCATGAGCACAACCCACATACTCAGCTGTGCTGCTCATCCCACAAATGCATGTTCCTTACAAATGAGGCACCATTTAAAAGGGAAATAAACAGGCTTTCCAATGGTATAAAATGTATTGCCAAGAAGCATTGTTACAACAGAGAAATAATCTACCAAACACAAAGTTCCGAACTTTTTGTTCGATGTTTATATGTGAAAGATATTGTGGAACCCTGTTGGAGGCCATGCACATAACTTTGGTGAAATAGAGCTCTTTAGTTTAAACATTTTTATTTAGAGTGGAGTCCAATATGCACAGATCATTAGTCAATATACAAATACAAGTGTTAATGGTCAATATACAAATGCAATATAAAAATAATTAATAATAACAAAACTACAAATACAATACAGACAGCATTCTCTCTTTTAGATAAAGCTCTTTATTGATTCTAAAAACGTGCCCTCCATTGCTTACCTTATACAGGCTTGTAAATAAATCCTCTACAGACAAATGTATAACAGTGTCACCTGTTGGTGATTTGTGATAAGACACAATAGGAGTGTCCCCACCAGAATAGGGAAACCTGACAAAAAGTAAGCTTTCTAAAGTTGAGAAATTTTGATACTGAAGTTGATTTTTGGGGGGATCCTAGGATGCCCCCAAAAATTGTTGAGTTAAAACCATGCCTGTATTTCATTTAGAAAGTAGCCTAGTGTCCCCATGTGTAACCTCCTAGTCAGGGGTCCTCATGTGGTAGCAAAAACATGTATGTGTGTGTGTGTGTGTGTGTGTGTGTGTACATGCATGTATGTGTGTGCGTGCGTGCAGTGTGTGTCATTTCAAATTTTTTTACTTGGTCTGTAGGGTTGGGCGATGTGTTAAAATTTTCCACCCAGCCACCGTCAGCCCATCAACCGGCGATTGCCGATATATTCGCGCATGTGTGTGTGCGGCGCACGCAGGGGGCGGGGGAGTCCCCCACTCCTCACAAGCCATCTTCAGCGAACAATCATGGAAGAGCTCATTGCCAAAAAGAATACAAAAAGATTGAACAGCTGTCTGACACTATTTGAAAAAGAGTCCAATGGCGTCAGATAGGGGTGGGAATCACAGAGTAACTCACGATACGATACTATCACGATACGTTGCCCACGAAAACGATGGTATCACGATACAGCGATTCTGCGATACTCGATATATTGCAAGACAATTCATCTACGATACATCACGATATCTGTGTAACTGAAAAGAAAAAATACCCATAAAAAGGCAAAAAGCAGGAACTGTGGTGCCCAGGGGTTCCTCAAATTTTTGAGTAGCCAGCCAGATGGGAAAAGTAGCCGGCTAAGGGATGTTTGCAGTGGCAAAATGCCCCCAATTTTACATGGTCATAACACCTGCATACTGGCTTTAACAAACCTCCTAAAACAGAAGTCCCTCTAATCTTTCCCTTTTCCTCCCTTTACTTCTCCCATTAATATTTTGAACATTGGCAAAATGGAGTCAGGGACTTGGTTAAACTTGGGTGGTAACATCAAAGGCCAGGAATTTCTTTAGGAGCGTTACATGAAGCCCCTAAAATGATCTCCTCAGCTAATGCCTTGTATTTAGCGTTATACAGTAGTTTCAGCTGTAACGCTTCAGCTGAGTCCGTCGTTACCATGGCAACCGTTTGCTGCGCGATCCGAGGTTCAGCAGAGATCGCTATTATTTTGAAACCTCTATGAAACTCACAACTCTCCTTGCAATTGCACACGCAGTTCGGTTATTAAGGAGAGTGACAACCGCATTCTATAACCAAACTCACTTCCTGAAAAAATCAGGTACTGACTACCCAATTTGACAGCGGTTTCGGTTAGTAGTGTGAACCAGAACGGGACTGGACAACTGGTTGTTACGTGGCGCGACACTCGTTATGTTACGTAACATTATCATCCTTAATTTGAAAGAGACAAACTGAAAATACAGGCAGTGGTAAACGTTACTATGGTTACAGACATTATTTCCATAACCAGAGCCATCGCGAGATCGGAGGAATAGAGTGACTCCTGTTAACCGTACAGACACAGTCTAGTCATTTTACTTCAGTCTGCTCCAGTATGTACCATACATATGCGCAGTCACTCTCATTCATAAATTCGGTTGTCACTACCAAATTCTGATAGTGTGTACGTTTAGTGACATTCAGTTATAAAAGTAGCCGGCCAGACAGAGGTGAGTAGACGGCTAAATAGCCGGCAGCCGGCGCTTGGGGAACCCCCTGGGTGCCTCTCTGATTTGCTTTCCCCCGCTGTCCGCCGTTTTCCCCTTGAGTGAGTTATTCGTCTTCGTCACCGCAAGTTAGTTAACTTCAGTTCACTTTACCCTCATTCATTTGATAAGCGCCACCACAAGGAGTCATTAAGTAGTGACTCTGGTAATTCAAAATGGTAACAGGCTTAATGTGGGGGAATCCGTTCAGAGCGCCTGCATGTTTTAATAAAAATATCGATATTTGGCGCCAGTGTATCGATAACGTATCGCAAGAGGAAGTATGACGATATATTCCAGTATCGATATTTTGTCCCACCCCTAATAGACAACTTTTTTGCTTTAACTTATCATTATGAAGTAAATGTTGATTGCACAGTGTAATGGCTATAGAATGACACCATCAGCGTTTAGATTGGTTCCCTATAAGCCTCGCTTTCACTATGCAATTCTGTCTGCCACCGGGTACGATCTCCCGGGAGAATGAAGGCTCGATTTACGGCACAAAGGAAGTGCGTCATCCATTGCGCAACCAAAAGAGGCCCAGTAGCTATCCCCAGTAGTGGAAATGGCGGACGGTGGAGCTGCAGGTTTAGGCTCACTTAAGAGACTGCATTTATTTTAATTTTATTTAGAAGTGTATTTTTTTTTCCAGAAAATAATTCCAATTATTTATGTTTTATATGTTATACTATGTTAACTTCACATACAACGTTTACTAATGTTCCAAATGTTCTATATTAGTGATGCGCGGATTGCAGTTATATCCACAGGCAACACGGTTAATCCGCATATCGGGTGGGTCGGGTCATAAAAATTAACATTCTGATTAATAGCGGATTGGTTGGTAGGTGAAATAATACATCATTACTGAGGAAAATATTAATTACACTCTCTAAAATTGTGGAAATACCTGTTGCCATTTTCATTTTACCAAAAAGAAGAACTTAAATAAACGTTTATTTATTTAAAACCAGTCTACTTCAGTGTAATATGTTACCATATCATCATGCTTACATATATCCCACTGGGAAATAATGGTAATGTGTGATCGGGTGCGCATAAAAAAAATCTTTTTTGAGTTCATTAAATACCTGCAGCGATCCCACCGCAGCAGAAACGATAAGTGTGTCTCCCCATTAAGAGAGACGCTGTGTAGTAGACACTAGCCTAATAATTATTTCTATTATACAAGAGAGAAACGGGACCACAGCATAAATATGAAACTGTATTGCAAAGGCACAGTTCACCATGGAAACGTTTAATTACTGAAAGCAGCCTCTCTAATCTTTAAAGTAAATCGTTAAGAAAACACTCATACATCAATACAGCGAACACACAATAAAGAAATCACATAGAAAGCTCGCGCTGCTCGACATAATTTAAAAGGCAATATAGAGGTGGAGTGAAATGTCCATGTGGGTGCGGGTCTACAAATCGTAGAAAATAATTTGTTCGGGGAGGTGGCGGGTGGATGATTTATGCGTACATGCGGATTCGGATGGCATCAGAGCCGATCCGCGCATCACTATTCTATATGTTATTTAAAAATAAATGACATATTGTTCAACGGCAAAAGATATGTGATTTTTTCTTTTTACCCAGAGATTTTACAATAACACATTTTAGAGGTGTGCCATACCGCGATACCGTGAAACCGTGGTATTTTTGCCTAAGGTTATCATACTGTCAAAATCTCATACCGGCCCATGCCTACTGGTTACTAAGGTTACTACTACTCTTACTAAGCGTAAGAAGTACAATTATATGAGCCAGCAATAGGTTATGGTTATTTTTTTGCTTATTTTCAATGAGTTTTTATTCCATTTTATTTTATCTGAGAAAAGGCCTATAGCGAACGGAAATTATTTGATTACAAGTCGGCAGCAGCATGCCGTAATTAAAATGTTATGAGCCAGATGGGCCTAGGCCTACATGTTATTTTTTGTTTGTTTGCAAAAAGTTTTTATTCTGTTTTATTTTATCTGAGAATATGTAGGCCTGAAGCTGAAGGAAATTCTTTGTGTTTACATGTTGCCCCAACGAACGTAGGCTAGCGTAATATTTATTAATTTTTAAAATAGCGTTATACACGTGAGTCTATTGATGGGACTTATTTAGAATATAATGTATAGGCAAAAGTAGCCTACTTTTCAATAAAAAAATATTATAAATCTACATGCCTTGATGATGTCATTCTTTATATAGCCTGCCTATCAATTGTTTTTAAGCTCAATAAACACAGATAATATTTGACCGGAATTTCTCCCATTTGTCCGGGATATTGAAATCTTCCAGGACACATGGACCGGCACCAATTTTTACGGTAACCCTGATGTGTGTGTGTGTGTGTCCAACATATGATGCAATCCTGTGATAAGGCTGTTTTCATACCCAACATGAAAAGCTTCTGGTTCCCTGGGGCAGTGAAAACAAACCTGAGTCTCAAAAATAAGTTCCAACACTGGATTAAATTCATCAAACTGCCAACTTCTTCTGTCAAGCTGTTGACAAGTCAGTCTGACATTTGACAGGTTAGTTTCCTTATTGAGTGTATCTGTTGATGTGAGCCACAGGAGTGCGGCCAAACGATGTGAATGTGAATCTGTCAGGTTGGAGTCATTGTATGCATGTCTGTAATAGGGCTGCATGATTTATCATATTCAAATCGTGATCTCGATTCATTCCTCTATGCGATCTCATTCCTAAATGACGACAATTCTGCCGCATGGTCATTCCGGATACCCGTTGCATCAAACCAAGCGCTCCTAATTTCTCCCTAAATTGCATCAACAAATGACAATACTGCGTTACACCACGTAACAAAATGTGCACATGCAGAGCGGGCAGAAACCAGAGGCTCAAAGTTTGCATTGTTTTGCTAAGGCACAAAACATTTTCAGGTTGAACGATATGTTTGCTCATAAAAGCTCCTTGAGTTCGATGCACTACCGTTTCCTTTTAAACTTCCTGTTCGCTACGTTTTGGGACAAGTGAACGTGCCTGAGAAACTGGCAGAAATGAAAATTAATCCAGAGAGAGACATAACGAGGAACTGCAGACACACAGAGGAAAAAAGTTCTTCAAGGTTCTGTTCTAGATAAGAGAAGATATGAGACAAGTTGATTGATTTTATATTCAGTGTTGGATTCATCAAGCAGTTGATTTTAAGCTATTTTGTCTGTTAAAAAACAAGCAAATATCTTGGACAGGCCAACAGCACATGTTCAACTCAATTCATTTAAATTCAATTCAATGCATTGAAGCACTGCCGCATGGTTATCAATTAAATTACCTAATTCCACTAACATTACTTAAAAACCACAAGGTAATAACGTTACCTACCGTGAAAGTCTGTAGGGCAGCAGACGAGTTATCAGGTTACTGTTTACAAATCCTGTTATTGACACAGGTGAGTTTGGAGCAAATTGTGGAATTTTAAGTTTCACTTTTGTTTTCACACATGCGGCTCTGTCACATTGAGTACAATGCTGCTGGTCTGTGCATCTCCACGTCAGACATAACATGATGTGACATTAGGCGCATTAGACGTCAATTTAGAACAATTTCTATACATCGACCAACTTTTACAAGCCAACAAACTGATAATCCTCCTCCTGTTCCTCAGTTCTTTCTGTAACATCTCTGTAAGCACAAGGTCATGGTTCAACCCATATTAGTCAGTTTCACTCCACCTATATACTGGATCTCTCTTTCTCTCTCACTGTCTTTGTCTCTCTACCTCTCACCCTTCTCTCTCTCAGCCACTTCCAACTGTTGAATTCAGCTGCATTTCCTGAACTGATTGAACAGAGATGGAGAGTCCTCAGTTGTTCTCCTGAGGATTCTCCTGTTGAGTCTCTGCGGACTTGTTAGCTCGTCCACTTCCATGTCTCCTGTCAGACCAAGTCCTTTCTCCAAACCGTGACCACCGGCCATGTCGGCCATGTCTAACTGTGTCTCTGACCCGTATCTTCTACGCTCCATCTGTCTCTGTCAAAACACTGCTATAATTCCAACTGTCAAACCATGCAGGGATTGTGTAAGTGGTGTGAAAGGCAGATAGTTGGAGATGCTGTTGATGTGGCGACTAGGATTGGTCCGATGGATGATGCCATCGTCAATCGCCGATAGGGGTGCAACGAATAATTGACGTAGTCGATGAAAATCGATGACCAAATTAGTTGCCAACAAATTTAATTGTCGATTATTAGTTGATGACGTCATCGTGTGTGTTTTTCACGCTGTGGAGCTGAATTAAACATTGTTTTTTCCGGAACTGAAGATGGAAGTAGCTAAGGAGTGAGCCATCTCGCTTCCTTCCCATCTCTGTTGAGAGTTGCACATGCACAGTACCAATCGGGCAGCGACAGGCGCTTACTGGAGTGAACAATATGGCAGAATGGCAACACCTTCACGACCAAAAACCTCCGAAGTGTGGGAGCATTTCACTCTTAACTCGGCCAAAAAGGTTGTGAACTGCAACATTTGCATAGCTGACCTTGCCTGGCATGGGAGTAGGGTTGAGCATCAAGAACCGGTTCCAAAATTCCGATTCCAAAGGAATCATTAAGACATTTTAATTTTGATTCTGCTCATCGGTTCCTAAACAAATTTCACTCACGCTAGTTTCAGTTTCCGTGGTGGCGGCATGCACCTTTGGTTTGTAGTCCGCCAGTAAAACCAACGACGAAGAAGAAGTTTCCTGTTTCTTAGTTATGCAGTTTAGTTTAGTTATGCTAAAAGCGTTAGCGATAAAGTCCACTAGCCGTGATGCTAATTTTCGCTATGTTCAACTCCATTGAGTTATGCTAAAAGTCCACTAGCTGCAATCGAGTTTTTACTAAAAGTATTAGCTCTCTGAACTAATCCAGCACTGGATGGCGAGCCCAGCCCACAAGATACAGAACCTGTTGCCTGCAGTAATAAGTCTGTGAACTAAGGAACACGTATTCCACACCTACTTCAAGTGCGGTAGGACTGAACTATACACACACACATACAGCTCCAGAGACAGACAACGTACATACCTTTCTTCATACCGGCCATACCGGAGTCGGAGTGAGAACTGTGACTCTGACAAAGACTTTGAAAAATACCCGGGTCTTTGTTTTTTTTAATGTGCGCACAAGTTAGAAGTTTCTGAATATGACTTGTGTAAAGTCATATTTAAAAAAAAAAATAAAAAAAAGTTTTTTCTGTGAAATAAGCATGTGACCTGTTTTGACCCTGCCCCTCAAAGAATCGTAATCAAGAATCGTTAAGAACCAGAATTGATAAGCAGAATCGGAATCGGAATCAGAATTGTTAAAATCCAAACAATTCCCAACCCTACATGGGAGCACATCAGTTATGCTGGAGTGTCTCGGTAAGCTAGTTAGCTTGTTAGCTAGCTAGCTAATGTTAATGTTAAAAGCCATTATGAGCTGTAACGTTTTCTATTTTGACATACATTTTCTCTTCACCAATGAATTGTTAATGGCTTTGAACGTACAGTAGCAAATAATAACCTGATAGGTTGCTTTGTTGCGTCACCTAAGTGATCCTGTAATAATTTGACCCTTGTTCTGTACCATACACTGCCAGTTGTTGGGTTGTTGTCTGTCACTGCTGGCCTAATATGATAGTCCAGTAATAAGTTTTTGTACTGCAGCCGCTGCACTACAAATTTAAAATGTATGTTGTATTGATTCCAGAAATATGCTTTGATTAAGGGAAAACTGCTGTAGTTTTGTTATATTTTATTGCTGCTACTTTGCCTGTCCTTGGTTTTAAATTTCGACAGAAAAAATGGATATTAGAATTTTTAGCAGCAACGTTCATTAAAAGATGTATTTTTGAATGAAGTATTCATCTTTATTGTCTTTATTGTTAGTTAGCACATGCCTAAAGCAACCTCAAGCTAAATTTAAAAGCTGATAGCTAATTAAGAGCCATTAAGTAATAGTGTGATTCATAATCCGAATAGTCGATTATTCGTTTCAATAATCAAAAGATTATTCGACTATCAAAATAGTCGTTAGTTGCAGCCCTAAATGCCGATGGCTGACAGTCATCGACCACTGAGCTCTTTACATGACGTGATTTAAAGCACCCCCGTTACTGAAAGTACAATAAAAGCTTTGCAAGTAAAAAGCCAATAAGAGTACTTTAACAAAACATTTATCCTTAGAACTGATGGATATGTTTTTCAAGGAGTGTCAGCCAGAGAGTGCAAAAATGAAGGATGGGTTTATTCTAAGTTCAACTGGGTTGCGCTGCCCGGCGTTGCCCGGACAACGGACAGCTCTCATTGAAAATGAATTGAAATGAACAGAGATGGACAGACACAACGGACTACTCTCCCGTTCTCTCCTAGGAACCGAAATTTAAAAAAGGTAGGGTCGGACTACTACGCCTACCAAACATGAAGCGAAGTGCTGCAGTTATGTAGTTACATCACTATGACTAGTATTTAAAATATTTTTTTATAATCAGATGATCTGCTTAATGAGGTTGCTTAAGCATAGGCTATAGGGAGGAAAAGTAAGGAAAGACCGGGTGAGTAGGTGAGGATGGGCTGTGGGCTCAAATGTGCAAAAAATATAAATAGTAATTATCCAACATAGGCTACATACATGTAAAAAGTATAAAAGAAAGTATATATAAAAATTTTAGTACCAGAGCAGCTCACATGAGAGCCTTGTCCGTTTCATTACGGACATATGGAAGAACATCTTTTCTTGTTCGTCTATAAAATCCCCCCCACCCCCCAACAACGATGTCATCGTCCATCGCAATGTTTCACTGTGGACATCGTCATATGCCAATTTGTTAGACATCGCCCAACCCTAGTGGTGACCACATAACGACTGCAGTAACTCATTTCCACTGCAGGCTGTCTGGCTCTGTCAGGCACAGTAATGCTCTTATCCGTAAGTACAAACCTACTTTAGCAAACAAACACCAGTTCTCTATCAGTTTCTCATCTTCTTTGAATAATGTGATAAAGATTTTTTATTTCAACAAAGGAAAGTCCACATCAGTCCACAATATCCTCTTATTCAGAAATAACAGACCTGAGAATTACTTCAGCCAATCAGAATTGAGAATTCAACAACCTGACAAAACACTATTCATCACACTAACCATATGGCTGTCACTGCATGAACAGGAATAACACAACCAAGCTGCAACTGGTCAAACTCAACACACTCCACTGTAAGAGGAAACTGGAAGTACTGTGATGATTCAGCTATGGAAAAATCCCTCTGACATTTTGAGGTAAATTGGAGTCACTACATCTTAAAATATTCATTGAGCAGTTATGGCAGCATGAAGCACCTCCAAAGAGCAGTAAGTCCATCAGTTTTATAATACAACCAAGCAAAACTGTCCCCATCACCACTTTATGGTAATAAGACACAGAGCAGCCGTCATTAACTTTGGCTTGACTTTGTCTCCTTGATGGTCTGCTGGGGAAACTCAAGAGACCAGAGTGTTGTTTGTCCTTCCTGATCCATCCTGTCTCTCTCTATTGATAAATACCCTGATACTTCCACCATATTACATGATTATCCTTCCTGTTTCTGATGAGCATTAGAATAAGAGGTACAATCAGGTAGTTTACTATGCTACTTTTGGTGTTAAAAATAGGTTAAATATATAAATATATGCTGTACCACAATGGCCTATAACCCCAACTTGTGTCAACAAACAGAGGTAGGGAATGTGCACCACATCGCCAGCTTGCACACGCTGTGATGTACAGCACACACATGCATAATACCCTCACATCTCATTAGCATAAGAACTAGTTGTTTTTTACCTGTTTCAAGATCCAGAGATGAAGGTTCAGGATGGAGCACAGGGGGTTCCCCAAATTTTTGAGTAGCCAGCCAGATGGGAAAAGTAACCGGCTAAGGGATGTTTGTGGTGGCAAGATACATTTTTCCGGTGATGCCACTTTTTTTTTTTAATTAACAATTAACAATTAAAATAACATGAATAAACATTTTGATTAAAGGCTCAATGCTCAATTGAAAAATAAACGGATAATCTTTATTAATTGTAAATGTTTAATGTACTTTCTTGAGTCAGTGCAGAAATCCAATTTTTAATTGTACGAAATAAGTAGGCTAAAAAAAAATATTATAACAAATAGTAATAAATATAAGAACAAAGTTCATATTTTAGTCTTCTCAGAGCAACACTGGATCTCTCTCCTGAGTACTACTGCACTCAGAACTGAGATCCAATAATTATGGAAACATAAATCAGTTTAAATAATGAGGAAATGCCCCAATTTTACATGGACATAACACTTGCATACTGGGGCTTTAACAAACCCTCCTAAAACAGAAGCCCCTATGATCTTTCCCTGTTCCTCCCTTTACTTCTCCCATTTATATTTTGAACATTGGCAAAATGGAGTCAATGTGCAAGTGGGACTTGTCAGGATCGGTTAAACTTGGGTGGCAACATCAAAATCAAGGACCAGAATGGCTCGCGCACATCAAGTAAACCGAAAATACAGGCAATGGTAGCCGCCATATTGATCTGAAGTAAACGTTACTATGGTTACAGACATTATTTACAGCCATCGCGAGATCGTAGGAGTGGAGTGACTCCCGTGTACCATACATATGCGCATTCACTCAATTCGGTTGTCACTACCAAATTCTGGCAGTGTCTACATAGACTTAGTGACATTCAGTTGTAAAAGTAGCCGGCCAGACAGAGGTGGGCAGACGGCTAAATAGCCCCCTGGGAGCATCCCAGAAAGCAGAGGGAGAGAGAGAGAAAAAACACAATTAGCAACCAAACACCAGACATGAACTGAATCTACTTAAAGCCACTGGAGTAAACCAAGCAAGACCCAGTAAGATCACAAATCATTAGTATAAGGGCATTAATCTGAAAGTACTACTGAATATGGATGATGGGGACAGAGGATGGGGATCTACTTCAGTCCAACCCAATATAGCAGCTGAAAACTCTCTATCTCGTCTGTTTTAGACTAATTAGCTGATTCCTCTAGTAGGAACAGAGGTTGACAGGATCTGGTCCTGCCAGGCTGAGATAGTGTGTGTGCCAGGTCTGCCTGGCATGGCAGCGTGGAAGAGGCTGGCCTGCTGGTCAAGCCTGAGATGAGGTGATGAGAGCTTGATCATAGCAGCAGATACAGTTTGAACAGATTGATGCTTGATGATGAGTGGGGCGGCAGAGAAGAGAGCAAAACAAACCAGGACTCTGTAGAATGGATTTAAACACAATATGAAAGCTCTGCTAGGTCAAACAATACAGGATCATGTTGCTAAGCCTGTAATTGCATGTGGCCTAAGAGGATCATGGCTTGGTCACAGTTATTCTCTGTGTACCAGTTGTATCTCCAATCTGTTGTAGCAAGATGAACAACAACAGTGGATTGTGGAGGTGGAAAGAGACTGAATACTACACTTCCAATAGAAAGAAGCTGAATACTTCGCACAGAAAAGTGAGTGTGTATCTGTGAGTGAGAAAGAGAGGAGAGGGAAGAAGAGAGAAAGTGGTAGCAGGACAAAGAGAGGAATGAGCACATTTTATACAAAAAATCACTGGTGACTCATAAGGAGTAACACACTGTGATTAACAGTCTATGGTCTGCTCTGTCATCTCTCCTGCTGTTTAGCCTACTTCTGGATCTGTCCAGTTGTTTTTATCACTCTGAGCCTTGTTTCTCTGTCTATCACAGCTTTGCTCACTGCTGCTTTGTAATTGCTTCCTTCTGTCCTTCTTTCTATTTCATACCCTACACTTTCCTGCAGTCCATCAGTTATTGTTCACTCTTTCTAACTCCCAAAGTATTCAAATCATCTCCAGTAATACTCCACAATGTAGCCTACATAATAATACCACAATTCATCTATAGTAACCCATACATCCCTCTTCAAATGCTGTGGTTGACTCACTCTGGCTGATTTACAACACAGCAAGTTAATTCTGGGCTGAATCCAGTTCACACACAGTCAATAACAGACAAAACCCTGACTGACAGAGCGTCTCCTCCTCTCCTCCTCTCTCTTTTCCCTCTTTGTCTTCCTCTGTTCTCCCTGCACAACAATCAATGGACTGAGCGGTCAATAGCTGGAGTAACTAGTTAAATCTTGATCTGTAATTGTAGCGGTCAAAAGAGAGAGACATAGAGGACAGTGTCTGGTTTCCAACTCCAGTGATTTACCAATGATGAGTCTCCATTCTACTCTGATGAGCCAATCTCTGACCTGCTATGGGATCCATTCAGGAGACACATTGAAACTCACTGGGTTTGGCTATGGCAGAATGGAGATGGTTTTCCTCAAACAGCCGTACCAATACAGAGTGATGAACATCAAACATCACAATTCACTATAATCCATGCAAAACATCAATTTAACATGCTTTACTATTTCAGGGAGGAAAACAAGGCTATGGGACTTAGCCTGATCACTAAATCCATGTGTGAAGGAACATTTTCCATTGTTTACTTCCTTTGCACCTGCTTTAGAAAAGGAGTCAATCAAAACATAGTAAACAATATGAATCTGATGACAAATGAATCTCTAATGCAACAAAAGTGAAAATGAAACAATTTATCTGCCTGCATTACCAAATGGATGTACTGTATGTGCATGTGTGTGGAATTATTTCCTTGAAGTGCTACACAAGCTAACAATCAAACACTTTTCTGAGTACAGAACTTGTGTCTGAATTTACTTCCCTCATCTAGCCTAAATAATTTCATCTGGTCAAGGGATTCAAACCAACAACCTTCTGGTCATCAGCCTGCTTATCTAACCTTTGGGCTGCCAACTTCCTCCACTGAGCTATGCTACAACCTAACCTATAACCCTAACCTATAACCTGGGTTACACTTACGTTATCGTGTGTTACTGGACATGTAACTAACTTTGCAGTCTGAGCCATCTTACATATGTGCTGTATCACACTGCAGCACTTAATTTTTCTATTAGGATATTTATTTTGTTGAGGAAAAAGGACTGAAAAAAGGATTTTAATAACCACTGGTTTTGGCCTTGGTGCCCTACATTTTGGCCACGATGCCCCAATAAATTTGTATTTATCAAAGGCCAAAGTGGCCTTGCCCTAAAAATGACTTAATTCCAGGCCTGTTATTCCATGCAAAACCAATAGTAACTTGGTTTTGACTTGACAACATAATGTATATCACTATTCAGTGAGAAGAGAGGAGGAAATGAAGGAGCAGGTGGTAGAAGAAGAGAAGGAAGAGGAGGAAAAGGAGCAGGGTGAGATTGAGAAGAAAGACTAACACCACTTGTCAAATAAATGATTTCCCCTTAAACAGAATTGCTTTGATTGAAACAACTGTCCTAATCATAGAATACCATCTGCACACATAATTCAGAAATTTGACTAAATGATGCATGATTCTGATCGGGATGAGGAAAAATAATTGTTCACATTAAAATATTTCCCATCTGGAAGCATTAACAAAATATATTCCATTTTACGTCCAAAGACTTTGAGTAAAAATCCCCAAATAGCTGTGAAGGATCCTATTTAAAGCCCTCTTCATCAGTGGGTTGGGCAGTGACAAGGACATGGCTGAAGGAGATGTGAAGCCTTGTCCTGGTTTGGAAGGCAGAAGATGGACGTTAGTCTGTCTGTGGTTTCTCTATCTGGGGAGTCTGGTGGAGAAGAGACAGAGAGAGAGAGAGATGAGGTCCAACTGCTGACTAGACACAAGAGAACAGCTCCAGCCCTCTGGCTTTGACAGAAGAGAGGAGGGAGGGAGGACAGCTGTCCAGCTTTGGATCAGCTATAGGAGAATATGGGAAGATATGAGAGGACAGGACCAAGGACTGGACACTGAGGGGACACACACCATCCCTCTGGCTGACCATGAGAAGAAACACTGACTAGATAGTGTCAGAAAGTTCACATCATGTGAGGAGCCAGTGGATGTGTCCTTCATTTAAACTGGGGACCAGAGGGTACTGGCCTACACAAAGTGTAGGCCAGTACTTCAAATACTTCAAATACCATAATGTGAACACACACAAGACAAGTGTAAGACATACACAGACACAAACATAAACACACTCATACACAGATGTCGCAAGACACTGGAAAAGACACTCGCACACATCTACAAACACCAACCTACACAGACGAACACAAAAAAACATATTTACATGGCCTACATATTTATTATACACTGACTCACACCAACCAACCTAATTTTTCATCAGGATTTATGTTCACTGCATCCCACTGATTCCTTTACTTTATAATAACTAATCATAAGAAAGATAAAATGCACAGTGGAAAAGAAGAAAATCATATAAGCAGGTTTCATATTAGTAGCACTTTGTCAAAACCCAGTGAATCTCTTTCTGTTATGTTCAGATGTACCTGTGGTGTGAAAGCTTCACAGTGTGAGATCTCTTTCTGTCTCTAAAGCAGTTTTATTCCTCCTTTCTCCCTCTAAACTGTGAGGAGAGATCAGCCAGTTGGCTTTGATGTCTAATGTAAATCTCATTTCAGCTGTCATGGACAAAATCATCCAACAGCCATTTTAGAAGAAGGTCTAAGTCAAACTTAAATTTAAGATTTAAGCTCAAGCTGCACATCCACACAGTACAAACACAAAGGTATTTTGTGTTGGTGGTGCTGTCTAACCTGTCTATTTGCCAGGGAATTAATAAGCCTTGTGCTTTGCTGTAAGCTGTCTTTCTCCCTCCCTCACTCACGTAAATCACACACACACTAAAGAGTTCTAATCGGATAGTGGAGGGATGGGACAATATATTGCAATAAAAAAATATGACATACATTGCAGGGCAGAAGAGTGAATTGCGATAATAGCTACATTTTATTCTGCTGTAGTAATCCCAAATGAGATGCTTCCCCATCACAATTTTACAAGCTCTCCATCGAAATTAGGCCTATATTTGCACTTTGTAATGACATTTTTAAATTGTTGATCCTAGCCATTGCTATATCAATTTGTGGCTCAGAAATAAACAGACATTTTACTTATTAGCCTACATCGTGTTGTGGTTGTATTGAATCGTGACGCCCATATCGTGTATCGTGAGATAAGCATAATAGTCCCATCCCCAGTGGATATGCACAAGCTCTTTCTGCCTCACTCACTCATAAATTGCACACCACCAAAGAGTTCTAATCCTATAATGCACACAAACACCTCGTTTCACAACACAGACAGCCTAAACAAGCCGTTAAAACAGAGGGCAGCCTATTTACCTACCCATCCAATAGATTCCTCTACAACCACAACCACACAAGGTCTAAACTCACAACTCCACACGGATTATGGCATAAACATGCTAATGGTGCTTTATTCTACCTGGGTGGGTAGGCTCAGAAAGGCAACGGAAAGGCAAAAAAAATGCCAATTCCTTACAAGTCATACAGTGACTACAGTATAACTACAGAAGTAGACCTATTAGCATGCTAGGCAACAGCACAGTCTCGGAGCGCATTGTGCACAGGCACACCGTTGTTCACCTGACTAATACGGTGTCATTTTTAAACTGCTCACAGCATTGCCAATTCCTGGCTACACACCACAAACATGACTTTGACAATTACACTTACTCTGCACGGCGGCAGCAACAACCACATAAATAAATGTATTACCTGAGTCCCAAGGTAGCTTTACGTCCGGGTGTATTAGTCATGAGTGGCTTAATATGAAACCGGTCGAGAAAGTCACTTTGTACGTGTAGTAGAGCCAGGTGTCAGTCGTTTCGAGGTCCCTAGCTATGTGAGAATGATTGTTCAGAACAAGCGACAGACAATGGCAGACGTAGACAAAGTTCTTTTCTAAGTTACTTCTCTCAGTGACGGTTGATGAAGGACACAAACCCCGTAACGTTCGTGGGCTCGTCATAGTGGAAGCTGGGGTCACTGGTGGAACAACGGCAGCTGCCCCGGCTCCTCTGTGTTGGCTAACTCCTGTGTGTTAGCCAACGACCCGCCACTTTCGGCTGTGGAACATGTAGCGCTAACGTTACTGCTGCTAGCCAACGAAGCTTCCCCGCTATCAGCAAAAGAAACCACTCAAAGAAACTGTTTTGCCACCATTAGCAGCACCTTCATCGTCTGAGGTCCTTCACGTTTTTCATTTCCTCCGGCAAAAACTCCGAAATGCGTTTTTGCGCCATTGTGATTATTTGCATGAATGAGGTAAAGTTAGTTATCAAGCTATTAGTTTATGCACAACCACTGAACGACGTCCAATGCCATGCATGCACGCCATGTCATGTGACAAGCATATATGATTAACGTTTGGCTATTAATAAACAGACTATTCGATATCTATTCTCTTCTCCAAAGCAAAATTACTGTATTGAGGTAATATTTATTTTCTTTCTGTTAATTAAAAATTACACACTATTTTCATTTTCACTGCGCTCCTCCTGCCCGCCACTAGGCGGTGCTGCGGCACCCTCAGTACCCTACTTCCTTCGCCACTGCACAAATGCACACAGGCACGCACGCACGCACACATAAACAAATTATTTAACTGAATGGAAGTGTCCACTTTACAATTACCAGAGTGACAGGGACATTTGATTGAACTGTAGTATGCTCACAGCTATTTTCAAAAAAAGTAAAAATGTTAGAGACTCACAATGGAAAAACTGCCAGCTCTCTCAGGTCTCAAATAATGTTATTCAATACAACATTCATACTAGTCCCAGACTTTTTCACAGATAGTGATATTTAGGAGGGTGATATTGCTCCTGAGGAATATTGAAAATCCCATTTCCCCTCCATTTCCTCACTACATTATAGCTTTGTCCTGGGTCACTGAGCCATGGTAATATCCAGAGAGATTCTCTGGAGGTCAACCCCGGGGAATCCCCTGCTATTAGGCCTACATTACATGTTCAAGATTTTATTATGTTATTGGATTTTTATTACATTATGGGCAGTTATTACATTACAGTCAGTTATAATATTCTGGGTCTTTACAATGCACAAAAAAATTATTATGCTATGTTAATGAACCTTTTATTTGACTAGCATGAGAATGACATGAAGAACACAGACTACTTCTGTACAGGGTCTCAGGTGAGGAAATCAGGCTTAAGTATTTATTTTCACTATTAATGTCTTTAAAGGCACCGTGTGTTTCAGCAGTGATCTGATTCCTCATTTTCACTCATTCATTCCATTTCACTCCTTCATTTCCATCAGCTTGATGAGAGGCCCAGTGTGATGATCTGAATCACACACACAGACACACACACATTCTCCTCCTGCTTCACTGGTTGTGTTCAGTGTGTGGGAGGAATGGAGGCGACCCTCACAATGATTGGCTTTTCCTCTCTGCTTGGTTCCACCCAGCCGCCTGTCACTGACTCCTCATAATAAAGTGTTGGAGGTTAGAGATCTATTTGCTGAAGCTGGGAGGTTTGAGTTGTGTGTCTGATTCTTCAAACCCCTCTGGGCCAAACAAGCCAGCATACTGAGCGCTGGAGAGTTGTTCCACTTGAAAGTGTGTCCTTCAGAAAGTCTGTTCCATTTGGAGGTTTTAGTGAGGGAGAGAGGGCTCATTATGGACTGAAGGGTATGCAAAGGCACTCGACAGCCGCTTCTAGCAGCAACCAGGAGACAAACACTCATCAAAAGATCTCTTCACCTCGCTCTGACAGAGGAGATGCTACCCAGTTTAATCTGCAAATGACTTGGACACTGCTGTGATGGAAATGTATTCAACGAAATTACAAAAGATTTTACATATTTTACAAAACTGACAGCCAAATGACAAACACATTTGGGTTTAAAATGTCTGTCATGAATATTTCAGAGCTGAAATCATTGCCACTGAATTGCTTATTACAGAGCATAATTTTTGCCACTTTGCATCAACACATTAACAGTGTGAAACAAATTATGCTAATGTGTTGTAGTTTGCACAGTACACTCTCAGTTACACAGCCATGTACAGCCTACACAGTAAGAGAGAGAAGCAGGCAGACACAAGTATATATAAAGCCAGAGTACACACACACACACACACACACAGTGACACACACACAGTGACACAGAGAGAAAACCACTGTGACAATTCAAATTAGATCCATCTGTTGTCTCAGTGGAGTGTCCAGTGCTGTCGATGTGGTAAACTATTTTGGAGCCTGGTGTTGGTGGTGACACAGTTGTCATGGTAACAAACCGGCTGTAAATTGGATGTGTGTGTGTGTGTGCGCTGTTAATGAGAATACGTATTCCTTCATCCTGCCCGGTTAAAATGTGATGAGGTGTTTCTGCTCTCCTGCCAGGACCGTCACTACAGTCACTGTCTCATAGGCTTTAATTATAGGCTGAAAACTGGATACACACAATACTACTACTACTACTACTGGGGAGCAATATTAAACAAATCCCTTCACTTTGCATAGTAAAAGTTGAAGCCTTGTGTATTTTGGTGAGACAGCTAATTATACTTTTATTTTATTTCTTTGACTTTGCATAGTAATGTCTTCTTCAGGCTGCATCACAGTTTCATAAAATGGAGTTTACACATCATTTCACAAGTCATTAGAGAGAGAAAAGAGAGAGAATAAAGAAAAAAAGGAAACGTTTTTCTAATTTCTTATCTAACAGGGAACTTTAACAAGAATAAAAGGTGGAAAGGAGTTGGTGATGTTTTCAGTAGAAATATGTAAAGTATCTGGAGCTGAAAAATGTTATAAACCAGGAAGTGAGAATGACAGGATAATTTCTGTGTGAGATTTATATCCCAGATAATGAGAGAGAAGAAGATGGAAGCCAATTGTCCCTTCTCTTTTTATCTGGTGGAAAAAGAATGAAGTCCCATGAGTGAACAGTAGCTACAGTGATAGCTAGTGATATACAGTATAAGAAAGCTTATTACCAGATGATAAAATGAAATCAATATCAAACTGTCACTACAACAATGTTCAAAGTAGACTGACAAGTCAATCCTCTTGACTTGTTTGGATCAAGTACCTACCCTCACTGGTGAAGTTTGTATGTCCTAACATAGCTAATATAGCTGCTATAATAGCTGCTCCACCTTCTCCAAAATAACTGGTTCTGGATCTCTAGAGTTCCAAAAAGGGCAAAACATATCAGTGATGAAATGATCAGTTTACAGTCAAAAACAGCAGAGAAATTAACTTTGTCTATTCAGTTCTGTTGAGACGACCACGCTGTAGACAGATAATGCATTTACATAAAATAATGCTTCCAACTAAAAAGTAATTGCCACATTAATGCATATTCACAAGCATTTCAGATTTCCTAGAATTTGAAAAACAAAACAAAACAAAAAAAAAACCCTTAAGTGTTATTCTAGTTGAAGCGATCCTCCAAATTTAACTCCCTACTGATTTAGCATGGGGTTACAAACTGTTTTCTAATACTGTGGAGGAGGAAGTGAGAGCAACTGTGTGGAGTTTTTTCTTTAGTCTTCACTAATATAGTAAGACAGATGAGAAAACATCAATAAAGGTATAAAGCAGGTAGATGTTGTGGTAGGAATGGCTCTTCAATGCTCCATCATCTGTGATGCTGAAGCAGCTATTCTGCTGACAAGCTGTGACTCTAACTGACACTGTCAACCTGGGGCTTTGTTTCCTTTCAGACACTCCTTTCATCCTTTTCTTTCTCTTCTCTTTATTCCTCTCTCTTCCTGTTTGTATTTGATTCACAGATGGAAGACAGTGGTTTTCCATGTCCTCTACCTTTTATGTGTATAAATAAAATATTTTTGTCTTTTTGAACTTGCCTGTCTGAGAAGCACTTGGCCTACTTTTTGCCTGTGAAGTTCAGCATGCAGCAAGCTACATGATGCAGACGAAACAAGCATGAAGTGATTTTAAAAATATATCTGCCTGAGAGAAAATTCTTATCTCCACCGTCTTTGGGGAGAGAGAAAATTGATAATCAGCCTGCTAATGTCAAAAAAACAACGTCTCAACTTTATTGCCAGGGCTGGAGCATGGAGACATACAGTATCAGAGAAAATATCTCTGGCCTGATTCATAACGGATAACTCATAGATGTCAAAGCAGATCTGATGTATGAGACAAAACAGTATAGAGATGGAACAAGGAGCAGAGGAAGGTTGGAGCAACATCATTTTATTACTGTGGCCTTGTCTAGAGAGAAAAAAGGTTTCTTGGTCTCTTGGTGGAATTGTCAGGTTAACTGATGTGTGAGTTCAGTATTCTGACAAGACAAAAGCTCTTTATAATCTCTAGGTCAAAATCAAAAGCTCTTAATTATCTTTGTCTTTGACTCCATTGTGATCAAACAACATACAGATTAGTTCTCCAGCACTTGTATCTGGTGAACCTTTAAATGTGAATATTTAATGTGTTCTTATTAGGTAGTGATGAGCCTTTAGAGAGCAGGTAAACTATATGATAGAATTGATGCCTCCTATCCCTGTGTACACTCAGGCACACAGGCACAATACACACACTCACACACACACACACACACACACACACACTCCACACCAAGAGAACAGCTCATCTCTCTGTCATTTTGCCAACGGCTCTCCACAAACACATGTACCTCTCTCCAAAGTCCAACCTGCTCCAGTGTTTCAGCCTGAGGGCGTCTGTATAAAATATGATCATCCAGTAACTACTGCAGCCTGGTAACACAAAGCCTAGCCTGTCAGCTACAGCACAAGGCCAACACTAATGTAACAAGGCTATCACACATATCTGCTGGATTCTGTTGCAGGGGGAACTGGGAAAACTAATGACATCATCCAAACCGCAAGGAACTTTCTCCTGGTTCCTTTAGGCTTCCTCCTGTCTTTTTTCAAAGACTCATAACCTGAATCTTCCAGAGAAAACCTGTTGACACTGAGACCCAAGCAGAGCTTCTGTTTCTTCCTATTAGGATTCTCCTTGTATGGAATGTCTCAGCCCAGAGTGACGGCTCAGTTGGGCTTCAGCACCACGGACAGCGCTCTCTCCCACACTGGAGAACACTGGGCAGAGTGTGGGAGGGCCGATACCTTCCTGCCCTCATGTGGCAGGGGTGGAGAGAGCACAGCTGCGGCAGATCAGTAATCAGCGATCAACCTACTTCAGCCAGCCACTCCACTCATTCAGCGGAGAGGAAGGTGGTCGCAGATGGAGAGCAAACGGCTTCTCCAAGGCGGATAATCAAATACGGAAACCAAACTTGGCTTGTGTGATTGTGGATTGAAGGATATCTGGATAAATGGACTTGTGCTGTGTTGACTGTGCAGAGCTCTGCTTGTTTTCTCACCAAACGAGAAAGTGTGTGTGTGCCCCAGCGGAACGACCCAGTAGGAACGGACCCAACAACAAGATTTGGACTGGCAGGAGTTCCCTCCTCCTCCCGAGTTCAGCCACTATTACTGGACTGGGAGAAACCACTCTGGAGTTCCAGCATCCTTCCCGCACCACACTTGCAAAAATAAAGAACTATATAATTTTGGCACCTGCAGATCTGAGTCATTTCCCAGCTGGTATTGTGTCTCTCTCAGAGCTATTTGTCACAGGAACAACAGAGGAGACTAATCTGTCCTTGAAGCCTGTGTCCTAGCATTATCATCTGATGATACCAAGTCGCCCTCTGGACATCATTCTGCCTTGTTTGGTTACCATAACACTAGAGGCACTATAGACGAAGAATAACAAACCCATGAGATATGAATGGAGCTGAAGATAGTAGAGGCTTTGTTCTTTCTCTCTCTCTCTCTCTCTCTCTCTCTCTCCTGGAGGAGATCATTAGCAGCACTTACCTGTAAAAAAAGAGACAAGAAGAAAAGAAATGTCAGAATCAGATAATATATATATATATCTTCACACTGTATAAAACACTTAGCAGCTTGTTTGTCGTTCTTCTGAACCACTGTAACAACAGCAAGACAATGTGCTGCTCATCTCCTGCACTTCAACATTCAAATGGAATAATTGCATCAGACACTGAAAGCTTTCCACTCCCATATCCCAATCTTGCCAGTTAATCTAGATCTAAGATAAGTGGAATACTTTAGGAAAAGATAAAAGTATAAGATAAGAGAGAATATAATTTAGCTTCACTCATGTTTATACAATGACTTTGTTTAGCCCAGAGAACAGAGAAAAAAGTACAAAGTATCCATTTCACAGTTCACACTCTTTCTTTCAGGCTAAGGGACATAGTCCATCAGACACAGACAGAGCTGTTAGACTGGTAGAGGCATTTTGCACTGTTCATCAAAATGTATTAGAGCCATTATAACATTTATCCACTGTGTATGCAGGTTATCACAGTCTAAAGAAAATAGGACTGGGGGAGAGACTTCAGACTGAATTTGCAATAAGGTAAGAAAGAGGAAAATTGTATAAAGACAAATGTGAAAATGTCAACACATTTTAACCTAAAACTCAATCATGCTTAATCATGTTAAAGAAATGACTTATTGTGGTAGTGATCAATAGTGACACATTTACATTTACTATAACAGACCATTAGTCTCTCTCAATAGAACTGTGACTGCAGTCATACAGCACATACCAATTCATAAATAATGGTTTCAGTCTTAGGCTTCAAACAAGGACATCCATTCTACTCCAAGAGCTGGTTCAGTGCCAAGGCTGACTGAGGAGCTACATGAGTAGATTACATCTCTCTCTCTCTCTCTCTCTCTCTCTCTCTCTCTCTCTCTCTCTCTCTCTCTCTCTCTCTCTCTCTCTCTCTCTCTGTTAATTACTACTGATATCCTCCAATATTGTATATTAGAAAGATGAAATATATACATAAACTATTTCACTGTAGATGTTAACTGTCAGATTCAGTAGTGTTACCAGAAAGAGGAGAGATAGAAAGTTCTTCTGTTAACTCATTAAAGAAAACCATTTGTCAGCCATTAGAAGGAATCAATATCCTGATTGGGTGAAATTAGCCTCTCCTAAAGAGTTGATTAAAGGGGTGTGTCCACCAAAGACCTGTGAAAAAAGTGCTGGCAGTGTTTTTTCATTATTTCCTATGGAATAGTTGCACTTTCAGCACATGACCCAAAGCAGGGACCTGACCTCTTTTTAGCAGCGACAACTTTGTCTCAAGTGTCCCGCTCATCAATGTCACTTCAGAGCTCCAACAACAATAAGGATGAGGCAGGGGCGGGACCAGAGAGGAGTATTAAGAGCAGGCGTCCTGCGGTCAACTAACAATCACACACCCTAATATGGAGTAACTTATAATGTTTGTCACTGAATACCCTGAATGTTTATTTGACAAGGCGTCTATGGAATATCAGTACCCAACTCAAAGTTGGGCTAGTACTTTGGATCACTGACTTCCTAACAAACAGGAAGCAGACTTATCACTCCAGACCTCTCTTCACCAACAGGGGTGTGTGCTGTCTCCACTCCTATATTCACCCTACATATAGATATACACGTAGATGGTCAAGTTTGCTGATGACACCACTGGCCTCATTGTTGACTGTGATGAGAGCACCTACAGGAGAGAGGTGGCCCAACTGGCATCATGGTGCTCCTCCAACAACCTGGAGCTCAGTACCCATAAAACAGCTAAAACAATAATAGACTTCTGGAGGAAACAGCCTGCTCACTCACCCCTGCAAACTGCAAATTGAAATTGGTTGAGTCATTCAAGTTCTTGGGGACCACAATATCAAACTCTTTGAAATGGGATGGCAACATCACCACAATATTGAAAAAAGCTCAACAGAGGATGCATTTTTTGAAACAGCAAACTAGATATCTCCACTATCATTCTGGACCGCTTCTACAGAGCAGGTCTTGAGAGCATTCTCACTTTCACCATCACTGGTGTCTGGTTCCCCTCTGCCTCCTCCCGGTCTAAGTCCAGGCTACAGCCAGTGATCTGCTCAGCTGAGAACATCACCAAAAGCCCCCTATCATCAATCAGTCCCACCCTGGCTGACATCTCTTCACAAAACTCCAACCTGGGAAGCATTGGAAGGCCAGCGCTCCCTGCTTCAGTGCTCACCTGGTGCTGCCAAAGTGCTTCAAGTGTTCAAGAAATTACTCGTGGACACAGCCCCTAATTCATCTGAGAAGCAGAAACATGGTGTAGCATTCCCCAGAGACAGGACATGACAGACATGCAGCTAATACATCATGTCCTGCTCATTACTGCACAACACTGTCTGTCTAATGGACACTCACATGATGTTGTTTTCCATTTTTCTTTGCCACTCCATTGTTGAACATAAAGTTGAACTGTTCCTCTGAGACTCCTTAGTCAAATAAAAGTCATAGTAAATGTGATTAAAAGCTACTAATATAGGCGCAATGAGTGAACAATTCATTTTCCCCTCAACAGCAGTATTGCTCTGTGTATTGGGCAGGTCACATTTTGTCTCTGAGGGAATTCAGTGTGTTTTGAGTTTATGTAATGGATGACTGCATCAGACTATTACTCAGTAACTTTACTAATTAAAATTATTCAAATTATTATCTGTGCTTTTCCCATGATAAGACTATCATACAAAACATTCTCATTATTACAGAAATTATGCATATTTGTCTAAAAAGTGCCAGGCTTGCAGAATAGGAACAACTTGCAGCCGGAGACCTTCAAGGAATCTACATGAGCATAAAACTGAGCTGAAATGAATTCACCATGTCCAATAAAACTCTGAGAAAACACTTTCTCTAAACCCTTTCTCCTCAGCAGCGTTGTTTTTATCATTGCAACAAAATCAATGTAATGCACCACATTAACCACCAATGACAAGCTGAATGCACTGGAATGGAAACCGAGGATGGAGCTCTACATCTGTGAAGGCTGATTTAAACTGAAGCTGCAGCTCTGACTCATTTAAATCCAGGTGAAGCATTTAGCAACTACCTGAAGGAGAGAAGAAAGAAGGACTTTGACAAGACATTGATAAGATCAATGTAACTTGTTTCTACAGTTACTGCAATAGCATCAAACCTCCTGTTATCGTAATACAATATAATGATTCAGGTTTGTACTTGGGAACTTCTAATAACAAGATAGTGCCTCCTCACCTCAGTGATAAGTAGTGGAACAAATCATCCATCTGAACAACAGGAAGCACATTCCCGTTTGATTTACAGCAGGCTTAATAGATTGCAATGAGAGGAGTAATGGCTGACATCATTACCTCCTTGAACCAGAACAGGGGGGAGAGAGAGAGAGAGAGAGAGAGAGAGAGAGAGGGGATCCAGCAGACCCTTTAGTGAACACATTTAGAGAAACTCTCAGACTGAAAGAAAGCCGTCGGTCTTCCAAGGTGAAAGCCAAATGGAAGATGACAACTAAAACAGAGGAATGGCTAACAAGGCTTTGATGTGGTCTGACTGCTGAGAGTCTCCTCTCTGCTTGGGAAAGACAATAACCTGAAGCCTGGTTCCATCTCCATCGCTCTCCACCTCTATTTAACACAACAGCCACAATGTCACTGGCTCTCTCCCTCCATTCAATGTCACAGTGCCTCCACAGAGACAATGATTAATAGGGGATCTGCACTGGCACACATATTTAAAGTGACAGGGAGGGCATGCTGCAGTTCACAAACAGTAGAAGAAGAGATGTCATATCTTTGGTTGGTTCTTAAAATTGTGCTGTTGGCTACAAAACTCATTTTTTACAAAGATTAATCAAATGAACCGATCCTGAACTGATTCACTGCTGTCAGACAGCCTGAAACAATCAAGTTAGTAAGAAGCGGTCTTCCCACCTCGAGTCTAATTAGCACCAGACCTGCAGGTTCACCTATTAGGAGAGACCACTATAATCCTCCTGGATTTACACACACACACACACACTCACACACACACATACACACACACACACACACACACACACACACACACACACACACACACACACACACACACACACACACACACACACACACACACACACACACACACAGAAATAGAATCAAACAGCCAATCACCATTTACAATGCTCAGGGTCATTATCCTCCACTGCTCTCATCACCATCCAACCTGCCCGTGGAAACTTTGAAATTAGCAGCATAATGGGAATGGAAATAATATTGTGATGTGAACATGCAGGGAGTTTCCCAGTCAGCGTGTCTAAATATTATGTGATGAAGTCCGGAGGCCTCGTCCTCCCTGGTGGAATTGAAGTGTAAATGCTCATTGAGCAGCTCTAAATACATGTAATCCAACAGAGCCTGGGGTGGCAGCATTAGGGAGGGAGATGAAACAGACCCAGAATGAAGAGCCAGATGAGGCTGACTGCACTTCATGAAGCACTGACTGAACCAACACTATCTGTTCAGTAATGCCTTCATAGACAATGAATGGCTGGCAGCTGTTTAAACATATTATTTAAAAGTATTGGTGGTGGTAGGCCTGTTTTACTGTAATACACTGTGTGATTGAACCACTGAGCAGAGTTAACACTGATCCCAGGTTTATTTTGCCTGAAAAGTCTTTCACTTTCACAGTGCCAGAGATAGAGAGAGAGAGAGAGAGAGAGAGAGAGAGAGAGAGAGAGAGAGAGAGAGAGAAAGCTCTACAAAGCTCTACAAAGATCCAGTGTTGCTGCTTTTCTCCTCTCTCGTCTCCTCTCTCCCTGTATGAGTCAGATTGATAAAAGTTGTCCTTTCTCTCCTTGGGAATAAATGGTTCACAGAAACTGTCAAAACTATTCTTTCTATCATCTAATTTGCATTTCTGTTTCAGATCTCAGTGTGTAATACTGAACCAATTTCTATCATATGTCGACATTCCAGGGCTACTGTGTGGAGAATCTTCAGTTGGTTTGAAGTAGACTGGTGGGATTTTTCTTTACTCATCTGTAATTAAAAGTTGAATATGGGCCAGTGGAAATTATAATGCATTATAAAAAAAATGCATTGTTGTCTCATCCTCACTACTTGCTCAGCTCTGCCTGGTAAATATCAGTAAAGACGTCTTTGTTTAGGGAGGAAATGCTGAATGAGTTAAAGAGGCCAATTACACCTGACTGTGATTTGACTCTGGGAGGAAATCGATGAATTGTTTTGACAGAATTAAATTTGAACTTCTCTTCCCTTCATAACCTGAATGAACAAACATTATAGAGCAAACTGGAGCTGTGTGGGGAAAACCAACTATTGTCTGTCTCTTCCTCTTCTTTTTCCTCCCTCCTCTCTCAACATCTCTTTCTCTTCATCTTTTTCTCTCTTTCCCTACCTATTCTCTTTTCCGTTTCTTTTATTGCCTCTCGTATCATTTCCTTTAATCTGTCTTTATCTCACTCTCTTTTCCTCTACCCATCCTCTCTGTCTACCTCTCCTCTTATTTCCTCTTATCAGGTCTAAACCACATTTCCACCACAGTATTTATTCATTAAGACCATTTTGCCTCCAGATGCCAAGCTTTTGTCTGAGAAAAACACTTGTTCAAAATCAATTTCCACTTCTACCTATTGTTTTTTTTTCTTCTAATTCAGTTATTTTCTTCCTTCCAACTTATTGTTTTCTGCTCTGGGCGATAAGGAAAATAGATTCAGCTCCTTTCAGCAGGTTGGAGAGAGAACAGAGTTTCTGTGACTAACACTGTGGAGAACCTGATTAGTATCTGAATAATTAAATGCATAGTGCATTGTGTTGTTGGTTTGTGTTTCTGTTATCACAACAGAAATATGGAGAGTGACTGATTCCCATTCAGGTGACAGAATGCTGAGCTAAAGCTTTATCTATCATGAGACTCTCTGACAGTAGTTTAGTGTCTTTACAGTCCACAGTCCACATGTCTGCTGCTTGGATCCTCCTTTTCTACATGAGAAAATAGAAAACCAGTAAAGAAAGTAATTGATTCCTCCAAGGCTGAGCCCTCGATTTGTTCTGCTCTCATCCACTATGGCCAGTAGCTCATCCAACTGAGCTGTTTCTGATTCTGTTCACAGCTGGGAAATACAACTGGGGTTTATTCATGATTCACACTGCACAAACTGACGGAACCGACAGAAGACAATAAAAACTAGAATTTCTAAATGTTTGACTACTGTACATTTCCACATTTCATGGTCCATGACTTCAGCCACAGCCAGGTCCAACCTCCCACACAGCCCACTCCCACTGCTTTCATCTTCCATGTTAATCAGCAGTGGAGGATCAGTGGTTAGTATTGATTACTTAGAAATGGCTCCCTGCTGGACCAGAACAGCAACAATCTTTACACTGCTCAGATAAAAATGGTTACACCTTTAGGATGATAGAGGTGTGGGAGGAGGAACACATGCTGGTTCAAGGAAGAAGCATTATGAAAGCCTGGGACTGTTATTCCAGCTAATGGATTGTATTCTTTGTTCCTGGAACATGAGGTGTCTCTCCCTCTGGGAGACATTAAGTGTCCTGTCACCCATACTACTAGACAGTAGACTTGTGTTGTCTGGCAGATCCACAGAGACGAGAGCAGCAGCACAGAGACCACACACACCTCTCTCTTTCTCACATCTTCCCTCTTGAGGAAGACACAGTCCTCACCTCAGAGCTTGTCTTTTCCTTCATCTTCCTCCTGTCTTCTCACCACCATGACCTCATGACTTTTCATTTTCACTTCTAACCCTGTAGTCTGTTATTCTCTTCATCTTCCTCTCCTTCTCTCTCTCTCTCTCTCTCTCTCACTCTCAAAAAGCCAATTTGCTGCACATTAACACTCACCACATTTCACAGAAAGCAATGTGCTACACCATGGGTGAGGCAGTGTGCCACACCACTCTAAAACACCTACAGAGTGACATCATGTGACATCTGTGTCACTCTGGAGGTGATACTTTCAGTTTGCCATGAGTACTAATCCAAATATCAAAGTCATATAGATAATAAACTATAATACTTGCCACATCTGGGGTTTAAACTACTTTCTACTCCGAGTATATAAACTATTAGGAACACTGTCCTGATATTAAGTTTCTTCCCCTTTTTGCATAATTCATGTTCTACTTGTTTAAAGTCATGATTCAACAGCGGATCTTAGGATTAACTTGGATTCAGTGTGTTTCATAAAAAGATCAGGTTGTCCTAATATTTTTTTTCACTCGTGTATAATGGTACAGCAGTGAAAGGACAATGAATCATACAGTATGTACACACAAAAGTATGGTAAACTTATAGTCTGGATATATTTTCTATTCAATATTTCCATATTACTCAACGGCATGCCTGAAAGATTCCTCCTCGTTTGCTGGTTCACATTCTCTAGCTCTCTACTATTTTTTTTTCTCCCGGAGAGATTGAAATGATATTTTGTCATTGCAAAATCACATTATTCAAATGTATTCATAAATATTTATGGTGAAGTGTGAGGGAGGCGAGAGGAGGTTTTCTACTCCCACCTTCCTGGTCATGGAAATTATACAATACGACATCTGGATAGAAACTATTTCTTGAAAAGAGAGATCTGTGGGTGCAGATTTTGAAGAATGTCCTTAATTTCCTTCATTCCAGTCCCTTTTAAAGCTCCCATCACAAACCCAGTGTGTGCATGTGAAGACAGAAAGATGCCTGGAGGCAGGTAGGAAACAATGGGAAGCCTTAAAATTATGTGACATTTTCAATTTTGCTCATTATATTTAAGCAGTAACCCATGAGAGGCCATGAGTTACAGTGGTTTTAGAACAGCTAAGAGGCGTTGTGAGACATGAAGCAGAGCGTTTAAAACCCCATCAAGTCAATATGTTGAGATAGCAACAGGAGAAAAGTATAGTAGAACTTAGAAAAAGGATCCTGGCATATTATAATCGACTGTGGGGCGACTGTGGCTCAGGAGGTAGAGCGGGTCGTCCACTAATCAGAAGGTCGGTGGTTCGATCCACGGCTCCTCCAGTCCGCATGTCGAAGTGTCCTTGGGCAAGATACTGAACCCCAAATTGCTCCCGATGGTTGCGGCAGCACCCTGCATAGTAGCTTGCCACCATCGGTGTATGAATGTGTGTGCAAATGGGTGAATGTAGGCATAATGTAAAGCGCTCTGGGTAAAAGCGCTATATAAATGCAGTCCATCCATAATCAATATATTGAGATAAACAGGGGAGAAAATATTTGTATCTGCCAAGAGAATCCTGATTTTATCAGGACGTCCGTACATAGGTGATGCCTCTCAAACAATTTATAAACATTGTTCAATATGTTCCTGCCAGCTGGACAAAGTCCATCAAGAAGTAATGCGGAGTCCATGAACTGGTCCCGGCCCGCAGTAAAGTTGATGTTTTTCAGCATCAGTCCAGTCCCTCTCTCTTTTCTTCCTGACTTTGTTCACCACCTTTTGTCCTTTCCTCGTTCTCTTTTCTCCATGTCTCTTATTTCTCCCTCGCCCCCTCTCTCACCAATCAGGCATCTCTCTCTCTTTCTCTGCTGCTGGTCTCCACTTCTATCCATCCATGCTGTCCATCATCACGTCACTCCTTTATTTAAACTGCCTCTCCTTCCTACACTATCTTTTGTTAGAATGAGAACAGATTTTATAACTGCATTGTATTAGATGTAGCAGGAGACTCTTAGGCTCTTAAAACAGTTAAGACATTATTCATAATGTGTCAGATCTCACACTGTGATTTGAAGAGTTTCCAGCATTAAGACCAAGGCACTTTGAGATTGGAGTATTTTATGCAGAACAACTTCACTCAGTCAGAAATTAGAGCAGCCGTCGGTTATTTCCTTACTCCTTAATACAGGCGGAGTGGATTGAATAATGATAATAATCATGTTAGGGAGAAACCGTTCTATTGCATCAAATCCTCATTAATCTCACCATGCAGATTTCCAGTCATAGCTGTCACCTTGTTAATGAGTGGAGTGGGTGTGTGTGGCTGTGATCTAAGTGGATCACTGCTTACTTTCTACTCTTAGTTTCCACCAAACAAACACACACAGAGTATCTACTGCTCATTGGCACTGGCTATTTCCACATTTTCCTTGATGTTTGTTTCCAAACAGAAATGCAGCATGAAATTATTCAGAGTGGAGCCACTGAATCAGTCCATTTGCCAGAATTACCTCCTGAAAGGCTTGGAGAGGGAAATGCTGTACGTACTGAAATGATTACACTTATGTATGAGAACAAACACTGGTTAGTGCACTGATGGAGAAAAATGAATGTACTTCTGTAGAAATACATCTATGTTGCTGTATGGGTTTTTCAGAGGGGCAGAAGAAATTAAAACAGAATGAAACAAAGAGGCAGAAACCTGCAGGAGGTTTGGCTGTTTTTTTTCCATTTCAACATCATTAAATATTCATAAACCTGCTGTCAGTCAAAAATGACAGTGAGGGTTTAGGTTCCTCCAGAGGCTGAGGATCTGAGTGGAGGTATCATGTTTCCTGATCACCTGCATAAACTCTGGAGACACACCATAGCAAGATATATTTGAATAAGACTTACTTACAACAAAGTGCCTCATATTTCAGATTTTGTTTAGCCTCAGAAGCAGAACCATCAGTTTTATCACAGCTCCTATATCACAGTCACACAGCAGACTTATAAAGTTACAGAGAACTGCTTTGACCACAAAGGTTTTTAAACACCCACCATCAGACTTCTGTTCAAATCTCATAGGCGATGCAACTGGGAAGATCAATATTCCACTAACAGCTTACTGCTTTGTGTGTGATCCACTTCTAGGCATGATGCCAGAGGGATATCAGAGCAATATAGCAAAATGGAAGACAGTGATCACAGCACAGTTATCTTTAAGACCACTGCAAAGTGGAGGATAAAACATGTCACCTGTACATCTGTCCCAGCTTCTTCTCTCTCTCTCAGGTCCAGAGAGCTGTAACACATCTACCAGTCTAACCAGCCTCTCACCTGTGGGACTGAGTCAAATCCACAGTGCCAGACTGTAATTTTAAACCTCCATCATTGCCTGTGCCAGCCTTGTATCTTACCTTTGGGACAGATTATTGCTCTTCCCTCCCTGGCTGCTCCCATCCTGGCCTCTCCTGTTGTGACAGGCTGCTCCTTGTCCTTGGCTATGGCTAGAGGCTGTTAATGCCAGTTGGTTGGTTGAATGGTGGGACTCCCTTCTTGCAGTGTGTGTGTGTGTGTGTGTGTGTGTGTGTGTGTGTGTGTGTATGTGTGTGTGTGTGGGTATGACTTAAGTCACTTTCAGGGACACACACCAGACTTAAGACCAGTTGATTGGGGACGGCTTGTGCAATTGGGGACAAAAGCCGTGTCCCCAATTGGTAAAAAGCTGATTTTTGGGTCAGTGGTTAAGGTTAGGGTTAGGGTTAGGTTTAGGCAAGTAGTGGTTATGGTTATGGTTATGGTTATGGTTATGGTTATGGTTATGGTTAGGGTAAGTCTCCAGGAAATGAATGTAAGTCTATGTAAATACCCCAAAAGTGACATAAGTAAGACTGTGTGTGTGTGTGTGTGTGTGTGTGTGTGTGTGTGTGTGTGTGTGTGTGTGAGTCTATCTATGTAGGTGCTTAGCCTTGGCAGTAGAATAATTCTATAATGAGGATGAACAGTGAAAATGCAGGCAACAGTTGTCATTTGTCCCACAGGTGCTGTCCTGTTCCTCTCTCCTGGCCTCCTGCCTGCTGTGTCTCTCTGAATCTCTTTCTGGGTCACATCCACTCCTGAAGCCTCTCCTGACTCTGTGGCCAAGCCCCAACACAGCTGTCATGACCCTTAGCATGGAAACAACAGACCCTGATACCAGTCAACCTGTGGCTCCTAACATTGTGTGGTACACATACTGTGTCTATTGGCCTGCCACAGTGACTAGTCTGATGTTTGTAGTGACACAGCTGCTATCAGACTGAGAGGAGAAAATACAGTACCACCACACAACAAGACACAGCCAATAAAAAGAAACACAGCTTCTTTCACACTAAGGAGAGCATCATGACGTAGGGACATAATGTTGAAGAGAGCTGAGAATTTTATTTTGAATCTGACAAGAAAGACGTAATATGACACTATAGAATATGAATTACTGTAGAAATAGCTGAGGTTTATGAATCTGCAGCTGTCTGTGTAGTGACAGAAGATATAAATCAAAATATTTTATGGTTTAACATTTCAATTCTCATTGCTAAAGCAATAACATTCAAACCCCTCAGGCTGCTGGGAGCTGTAACTGAACCAGGAACAACAGTGGGAGCTGTAACTGAAGAACAACAGGGTGTTTGGTGGCTGGCAGTGTGTGTGTTTGTATTTCACATTAAGCTGTGTCTTCTCCTCCCACCTCCATCCCTCCATTGTTAATGTGGACTCCCTCTGCCTCCATATCTCCCACAATCCTTCACTCCAGCCAAACTCTCCCCATTAGGGAGCTCACAGCTCTGATCAGGTGATGTTGTACTTGACTCATTTCCTGTGGGAATTGATGGCCACAGTTAATCAAACAGCCTGGCAGCTAATGGCTTTAGTGGCTCGGGGGCGAGGCCAGAGTGAACTGACTGAGGTCAGATTCAGATTCAGACAGCAGAGAGAAGTGAACATGGACGCCCCTCCTGGTGATAACAGCTGAAGGGAATCCTAACAGAGATAATGACCAACAAAGGTAACAAATACTAAGTGTTTTGAATTCAAAGGAGAAATTTATGTAATAATAATCCTATAATCCTGCTATGGTTAATGAAACAGACAAACTAGACTGTATAGAAACTTGGACATAATCCAATATAAACCAACTTTACCAACCTTAAGGAAAAAGGAACCCTTTTAACCAAGTCTGATATAAACTTTTCACAATATTCATACTCATATATCTCTGCTGGAAATGTCTATCAAATGAAACCCATTCAACCATAACTCTGCACTGTTCATACAAATTAAGTTTACCAAAAAGTGTCATTTCATAATTCGTCACACTGATCTTCACTAGGAAACTGTTAAATTAGAGAGAATGAAGGGTATTCCTTCTTCTCTTCACTGAACATTTTATTTAATACTTGTGGAGGTGACTACCCACTCTCCTCAAACATGAAGAAGGACCAACAAATACCTGAATGCTCATATTTTGTACTTACAGATTTCATCCAGAACCAAAAAGGCTTCTAATTCACCTCTCCTTCATATTTGAAAAGCTGTTAAGACAAACTGAAATGGCTTTTCTCCTGGTCTCCCATCAGTGTTTTTAATGTTAGCCACCCACCACAGCTCTACTGCTTGTTGTTTCTGCCCAGGAGGAGATTCTGTACTGAACAACAGACACATTATAGAACCACAGTACATTACTGTGGTGATAATGGTTAATTAAATTGGTTTCACTGGTGAGCTCATATGGATCTTATTTGCTCCTTGCTTTTTATTTAACAATGACATGAAAAGATTTTTATTTTCTTCGGTAAGACACAGTTCAGGCCATTTAGTTAATGTGATTAGCTGCTTGATGTGAGAGAGAGAGAGAGAGAGAGAGAAAGTTATTGAGTGTGTGTGTGTGTGTGTGTGGGCTGGTTATTATTTATTGTCAGGCATCATTTTAAAATAGACTTAGTTATGCTAAGCAGCAGCGATGCACTAACAGCAGCTTCTTTGAAGATGATGAAACAGTGTGAATGGTGACGTCTCTTCAAAAGAGAAGCCTATATTTGTTAAATATGTCATCTCTGACTTCAAAGTGATGTCTGCTTTATACTTCAGTTCACAAAGTCATCTTCAAACTCATAATTTTATCCATCCCCAGCAATGTAATGAAGGCCATGCTCTCATAACAAGTGTGTGTTGATGCACCCAACAAATCTGACTTAGGTTCTATCATTTAGACATAATTTCCATTTAAACTTATTTCTCTGTTTCTCTATGATTAAAATCCACCAGGAATCAGCTTGCTGAATGGCAGACATTAACAAAAATATACATTGGCTCAATGTTCGTTGGCTCATGACAGACATTAACAAAAATATACATTGGCTCAGTGTTTACATGCAATAATTTGACTATTGCTCTTACACTGGTTATGATAATGATTAAATTCTGATGAATGTATGCTTATGCATAGTGAAAAGGATGATAATTAGATTCTTTGTTGATTTCCATAGGAAAAGGGAAAGGTCAGAGTGCATGTTTAGTTACAGAGCAGCGTCCCTGGAGCTGGAAGGGAATCAGTGACCAACATACTGTAGGTCTTGAACCTGGATCCTCTGGTTAAACAACAGTCACCAAGTAATATCAATACAATGTGACATTGAAGCAAACTGCTCTCAATCTCAGCCCCCCACCCCAACCCACACATCCTACACACTCACTCACACACACACACACACACACACACACATACACACACACACATATGCTAAATCTTATTCTCGTTCTTCTTGACTTGGAGAATTACCATATAAATAAATGCCTTTGCGTTTGAAGCATTATTTCAAGAGCCGGAGGCAAAAAGACAAAGAGAGAGAGAGAGAGAGAGAGAGAGAGAGAGAGAGAGAGAGAGAGAGAGTGATAGTGAAATCTTGGTGTCCTGCCTGTGCTTTCTGAGTGGCAGATAGGTGTCTGAGTGAAAATGTAGAAGTAATAGAAACAAAAAGAAAGACAGAAAATTTCTTTGTGTTTCTTCCTGTTACATCATTGTTGTATTACAGAGAATGACAAATGAAAGGCATTTGTTTTGTATGCTCTACAATTCTGGACACAAGCACACGCACGCACACACACACACACACACACACACACACACACACACACACACACACACACACAGACTCACACAGCAGTGACATCACTGCAGTACACTTCCTTGACAGCAGTTGGATGATCTTCCAAAGTCCTTTAGAATGGAGCTGGTAAGGTTCTACATCTCATTATGATGTCACAACAACAGACAGCTATGGAAGCAGTCACTTCACCTGCAGAGGAGAAGACTGACAGCCACTGGACACTGTAAGTAGGAAAGTAGTTGAGGAAAACATGTGGACCTTGTCTTGAGGGTCTCAGCCTTTAAGGATTTCACTGCAAATGTTGACTAATTTATTTATTTATTTTATCAGTATCCACAGCACATGCTAACAGTTATCTTATATACGTCACAATGTCCCCAAGCTAGCCCATTAAATAAATATTGTTGGGTATTCATGATCATGATTAAAAAATATTGTGAAGGCACTGTGAATGAAAACCACAAATTATCTAAAATAATATTGGCAATAGAGGAACTGCTTGTTGCTGTGCACTGTTCCCAAATCAACCAAGGCTGTTGTGATGAGAACCAGTGGATGATGCCCGCGGGCCGCCGGTAGTCCAGAGTCTGTGTGAGAGAATTACCAACCACTGATATACTTTCCTTTGTAATAGCAATTAGCCAGTGTATTGTGAGAAGAAACCAAATGAGCATCATGCAAACGTGCTGTTTGTGGACAGATGAAAGGACAATCACTTTCCACAGGCTGCCAGTGCAGTATGAGGATTTGTGCAGAGCATAGCTGGCCACTAATCATTACCCTGACTCTGTGTGCACGGAAAATACTTTTTGCCAAAGGGCGGCAAGTTTACAAGCAGCAGCTACATGAGCGCTGGCGAGATGACTGTCTGGTGTGACAGACAACATAACATGATGCGTAGTGTTAGAGATCACTTTAGATCAATTTCTATACTGACCAACTTTTGATTTTGTGGCGGTGCACCGCAAACAAGCCTGTGTATGGAAAACGAAAAGCAGAAGCGTCATCAATACTCTACACAAGTAAAATGCAAAAAAATAATATATATACTGTATATATGTATAGTCTTTGTAAGTGGCATACGTTTTGCCCCAGTATTATGCAGTTGTATAATAGTGTACACGGTATTATGCGGTGCTATGTGGTACTATGCGGTATTATGTACTGGGCTCTTCCAGCCCTCTAACAGGGCTCTATTGGCTTAGCCACTCATCTAGTTGCTTCAGTGCACTGAAAATTTACATGAACGTTGTTCAGCCAGTCAAGGTGAGCCTATTCAACCCTGTGGAACTCCCCCTATAAAAGGGACCAAAGGCATTTCAGGAGAGGGTGGCCAAAAAACAGCCTCTCTCCAAACCCCTCATCACAGGAGGAGATCGCCAACACATAAACCTTGATAGTAGAATGCGCCAGTCCTCTCTCCAGCAGGTGCTGGAGAAAAGAGAGACTGGATCCAATTGAGCAATTCATTGGGTCAACATCTCTCTCCACACAACACTTCTGGATACCCAACCATTTAGCCATGTAGGTTGAAAGGGTGGATTGCGCCTCTGCACCCTGAATCGTCTGCACAACATCCGCAGACAACCCCACATCAGACATCAGTCTGTCTCTCTCAGGAGCCAAACTTTGAGAGGATGTCCCAGACTGGGCATTGTGCTTATTGCTCCACTTGCCTGCGACAGTGCTCCTGTACTGAGGAACTGTCCGGGGAGGTGCTGCCAACAGCTGAGTCATCTCTACGTGGGAAATGACAGTCTAATGGAGTTGAACCTCAGAGCCCCTGAAAATCTTGATAGAATTTAATTAGGCATTCTGATTGTTTATTAAGGGTTTATTTTCCTGCCACCATCACTCAATTTGTGATTAGATGCTACATGCTGGAGAGTTCAACCTTGCAATAACAGATAATGGTTTGCAATATCAGTTAATAAGAAACTTCACAACCTGATCGCACCGGATCGCAACCGGATCGTCCGCTAATACGTCTGCCTGCCGTTCGATGGTGTCGCTGACGTCAGTAGGACGGACTGATAGTGCCGACAGCAGCAATCCCGACCAACCGCCGCTCTTGTGCCTCCTTTGTGTGGAGCATAGACAGACAGCAGGCAGCAGTGTGACAATATGGACCAGCTCTTTAGGGGATAGTACTTAGTCGCAGACAGAGAGAACGTGCTCTACTCACTGGCTTAGATCTCTTCAAGTCTTTAAGGGTCCTATCAGCCACAAATAAGATACTTTCAGACAATAAATATCTAGGGCGAGCACTCACAGTTCTCTCTCTTGAAGCAACAGTCCACACGGACGTTTTGGGCGATGCCTTCCTCAGCTTGTGAGGAAGACGTTGAGGAAGGCATCGCCCGAAAAAGGGGTGACATGGGTCATCCTCTTCACTGGGGTGGGAGTGGCAACACGTCGCTAGTGGAATGTCAGACGATGCCGTTGTCAGCAATGTTGTCATCTTCAGGTGCTGAAGAAAAGTTTTTGAAGTGTGAGGTTGCTCCGGCCCTTTAATAGCCCCATAGGGTAGGCTCACCCTGATTGGCTGAGCATGTGCATGCAAATTTTCAGTGCGCTGAGGCAACTAGATGAGATTGCAAACGCAATAGAGCCCCGTTAGAGGGCTCCGCCTGTGATCTTTAGCGGGCTGCGCCTGTGTGAAATAGAACAGAGCTACCCTTGCATAGACACATAGGGACTAGATTAAAACAGATCTACAGAGGGAAGAGGAGACAGACAGAATTTATTAAACCGCTGGTCTTTCTTCTCCGACTTTTCACCACAAACTCCTCTGTGTGTTTTCCTACAATCCCTCTCTGCGCAGAGAGAGCTGGGTAGCTGCGTTATAAACAGAGAGTCTGACCAGAAGAAGCCTAATCATGTGGGTTCAACAGGTCTTGTGGTGGAAATGTCCCACGGATCTCAGCATGACCCCCCCCCCACCCACTCCCTCCCTTCAATATAGAGATCAATAGCAGAGTGAAGGACATAGCGTTGAATGAACACTTCTGACTGTGCTGACTGAAGTCTGTGAGAGCAGGCAGGGCTTTGATATGCAGACAAGCCAAGACGAGGGAGAAGAGAAACCAAGATCAAACACCAAGCAGTGGTTCCCTCCTTACAGTAACTGATAGTGAAGCTGCTGCAGGAATAAAGTGAGGAGTAAAGAGAGGAGATATCATCCACACACAAAGTCATCTCTGTTGCTGTTTCTCTCTTACTTGCTCCAATTACAGTTCTCAATAAAGTCATTACTAGTTCATTAGTCAGGTTTGTAAATACAGATTGCCATATATGCATTCCCTCTGAAATTTAAATCATAGCTCTCTCTTCCTGGTGCAAAAGCAAACTTCTCTCCACCTCTGATTGACACGCCTCTCTCTCTCTCTCTCTCTTTAATGTAGAGGCACCCTCCACATTCTCCCGCAGTATGAATGTGATCAAACAGTCTTTGAGATCATTTCAGGAGTGTGTCACCGCAGTTAATCATTAGCGGGGCGTGAACAGAGAGAACCTTGATGCACTTCCCCAACACAAATGTCAGAAGACTCACACACACGCGCATGCATGCACACACACACACACACACACACACACACACACACACACACACAATGACATCCGTTAAAGTTAAAGTCAATTTGTTGTGAAGTCACTTATTAACTGATATTGCAAACCATTATCTGTTATCACAAGTTTCAACTCTCCTGCTAATCACATTGAGTGATGGTAGCAGGAAAATGACAGAATACCTACCAGATGTAATTATATCAAGATTTCCAGGGGCTCTGAGGTTCAACTCCATTAGGCTGACAGGGATCAAAAGCTGATTTGAACCCCTACTAAACACTGTAGAAACTGCACTGTCACTTATTCCGAACATGAACTGTGATGAAGAGAATCAATTGAATGCATACAACAGTCTCATTTCTGGCAAGTTTAGTCTTTCACTTCAGTTTCCTCTGCTGGACTGTACTGCAGCCCAACCAGCAGCTTCCATAAAGAGATGTGACTCAACAACCAACTGAAGATTGAATTGATTGACTTATACAAACCATCCCTTGACCTCCAGCATCAAAACCCTGACAAGTAGCCTACTTTAATTTTTTGTCAAAAACTCAGATAAACGAAACACAATCCACCATGAGGATTCTCAATGAGGTCAAAGTCCTGATGAAAAATCATTTTGAAAAACCAACCATGGTTCTGTAGAACATCTTTCTGGTAGAAAATACATTTACTGTTAGAGCTGAACCATTCAACTAGCCTCATTACAATCTCTGGCTACAGACCATTCATTTCTTGGTTAATGGTAAAGTGGTTTGATCAATGCACTGTATTGAACCTATTGACAGTCTGTATGGTTGTCTGGCCCTGACTGTTAAGTGGGTCTAAAAAGGTTGTTTTTACCCTCTGTTTAATACATGGTTTCTGGATTAGAAGGGTAGAGAGAGAGAGAGAGAGAGAGAGAGAGAGAGAGAGAGAGAGAGAGAGAGAGAGAGAGAGAGAGATTTACTGATTTCTCCAAAAAAGAAAACTCCTCCTTGATAGCTCAATGGGATCACAGACCCAAATTTGCTCAATCTGTTTCTTTTTTTCTCATCTCACACAAAACTCATTTTGAAGTTTCCACCGGCGGGGTTTCCTGCAGTCCACACACTCAGAGCCCTGAGTGTGTGGTGATTGAGGTTGTTCAGGGTTCATCAATACAAACATTGAACTGCAGATAAATGGGGAATCTTTAGCGACTAAGTACCATTAGAGATTAAAATACATTGATTAAAACTGAACTATAGACAAGCTAATATTATTGTTAAGTCAATGAATGAGAGAGGAATTTTGGTGCAGGTCAGCAGTCAAATTGTGACTCTGAGATGCCAAGTCGTCCCTACATTACCTCTATATGGTATGAATGCAGCATGAAGTATGTAATAACGTTAATTAAAAGTAAGAAATCATATATCTCACACTGAGTTCTTCCACACGAGACAATAAAATATGTTTTACTGCTATGTTTAGACAAGCTTTAACTACCTCCCTTCTATTTATGTTGTTAGCCATTAAGGGATAAATACAGTGGATATCCATGGTGAATGTAAATCCTTTCAGATTACTCTCTAATGCTCAGTGGACTCCACCGTGGGTGTCTTTCAGAAGTTTGTTTTAAGTGTCTCCTATTTGTTTGGTTGTTAGAGTGACTCTTGTTAGTTGTCTCTGGTTTAGCGATTGGGGGATGTAACAAGATGAAAACAGATCCTGGTCTCTACTGGAGCTGAACAGCAGCCAGCTAGCTCACCAGGACAGGAGACAAAACTACAATTATCATGATGGGATCAGGCTTTACTCTGAAACCAGTCATTAACAGATAATTGTTATATGCTGATAAGATATGTAAAATTCTATTATAATACAAAATGATAGCTGGAAGGAATATACAGTAGAAGACTTAACTGAACTTTATGGGATTCATAATACATAGTACAACATTTATAGGGTTACTGAAGAGTGGGGAAATCAGTATTGAACCATAACTTCTCCACATTGGTATGCTAGGATCAGAAGACAATAGTTATAGTGCACAGACTGAATTTGAACTTCAATGTGACGCCAATGTGAGGCCAGGAAATTACATGAAGACAAGGAAGGAAAATAACTTCATTGGAAAGAATTGCAGCCCACTGTTCATTCAAAATAAAACAAAGCATCATCATGAGTTGATTGGCTAAATCTCTCATTGTGGTATTCCCTTTATGTTTCCCTTTATGTTTCAGAAATTTACAATGATGAATTGAAAACAAATTGAAAATAAAAACACAATTCACTTGCCCCATAAATGGGAAAATGAACACAAGCTGTGTTAATGGAAGTCCTCTAAAGCAGAAACTAAATGTCAAACAGAGAGAGAGAGGGGGAGAGAGAGAGAGGGGAGAGAGAGAGAGAGAGAGAGAGAGAGAGAGAGAGAGAGAGAGAGAGAGAGAGAGACAGACAGACAGAGAATAACACAGAGAGAGGGAGGAGTGAACTAAATCCACCAGCTGTCCTTTACAGATCTTCCCCCTTTTCGTTGTCCAAGCCTTTTTGACTGCTTCCTCCTCTCTCTGCAGCTTCTGATTTCAGTCATGTCAGTCTTCCTCTGCAGCCACAGCAGCCTGTCCTCTGATTTCCATCTCCAAATGCAGTTAGAGGAGATGTTCAGTCAAGTCACTGGGAGCTGTCAATCATTTCCTCTTTCCTCCCGGTCTTGAACTCTAGCAGAGAGGCAGAGCTGTGCTCCCTGCATCCTGTTTCAAGTATTGGGTTTATTATTCATGCAGGAATCAATCAAGGCTAAGTGGTTCAGCTGGAGGTCTGAATGTAACCTGACACGATGGCAATGTTCAGGTAAAACCTCAGAGTGGAACAGCTCTACTGGAAAATCGAAGTATGAGTATTACAAACATTTGAAAAATAATGGTTGATAATGGTTGTACTGTAGATTGTAATGGTAATAACAGTGGTCAAATCACTGAGCCCATTGGCTCAGTCAGGAGACTCTAAAAGCCTCCTCTTCAGAAATTTTCAGATATCAGAGAACAACCATAAAGGATTCAGCCCTGAACCCATGATCCTGTGTGGTGATGAATCAGTGTTGATGGTTATTGAGGATTGGGATGATTAACTGTTTCTGAAGACAGATCCAGGTGTTATTGGCTCCAGTAGATTAAAGTGGAGAAGAGCAGTTGTTATTGGCTCCAGTAGATTAAAGTGGAGAAGAGCTGCCCTGTCAGCATCTTCTCTCTGTTCTGTCTGTCTGTCTGTCTGTCAGTCTCTCCACTGTTTATTCTTCATCAAAGCAACAAATAGTGAGATCCACTCCCTATACAAGTCCCTGACATGCCTATTCCATACAATCAGTTAGATAAGAAGCCTCCTCCGTTTCCCCAAAAGACTACAACCTCCAACCAGCCTGATGGCTTTCTTCTTCAGACCAGGAAATGCAGAGCACACACACGTGTGACATCACACTATTTTATTTGTGGTGAGAGGCATTCAACAGACATACAGTAGACCATTTAAACTGCTGAATTTATAAATAAGAATTCAGTTTCTATACATAGCTTCCTACAATCCAGTCTGATGGTCTGATCTGATTAGCTACATATGTACTGAATTACAAATTTAGCATTCTGTTGAAAAACAATTTCATTTCATTTCATCTAATCCCCCCATACACAAAGACCTAACAGAACATCAATTACATCCTAATGTTGGGAACAGCATGGTGGAGTTTGGGCTCCTATTTGGTCCACTGCTCCTCTTGTATGAGCATGTGCAGAGAGAGCAGCCTGTAAGTAAATCCAATAAGCTGTAGATACCTAGAAGAGCTGCATCACTAATGGCTACAAACACACTGGAGCCAATGCACAGTACAAACAACACATTCACAGAAGTTCAGGTGTGTATTCACATATGCAAGATTGTGTACTCACAAACATGCACAATAGCAATTGCAAATACATGAATGCACACACACACACACACACACACACACACACACACACACACACACACACACACACACACACACACACACACACACACACACACACACACACACACACACACACAGACCAATAGCTGCCATTTCACTGTTTTGGGAATAAATGTTTTGTTTTGCAAAATATTTTATGTTTAGGGTGGGAGAATGTGAAATTGTATATTGCATTGTTCCATCCAGATAATTCAGTATGGCATTAACATACGTAGACTAACAATACATCTTGTTCCACAACAGTTGCAGTAAAATCATTCTCGGATCCACAGTACAAACACAGACAGCATGTGAGTGTTACCTTGGCAGTCAGTGCTGTCCTGTTCCTCTCTCCTGGCCTCCTGCCTGCTGTGTCTCTCTTAACCTCTTTCTGGCTCACATCCACTCCTGAAGCCTCTCCTGACCCTGTGGCCAAGCCCCAACACAGCCATCATGACCTTATCATCACAACAACAGACCCTGTCCACATGCATGGAACCCAGAGCATGCTGTGTGTGTGTGTGTGTGTGTGTGTGTGTGTGTGTGTGTGTGTGTGTGTGTGAGTGTGAGTGTGTGTGTGTGTGTGGCAGTGTTTCTGTGCTGTGTAGGAGTCCAATTAAAGTTTTATTCAGTGAAGAGCACTACAGTACAACAATCATAAACAATCAGCAGCACTCACAACCTCTCTGACAGGAGAGAGGCAAGACAATACAGTGAAACACAGGCAGCTCCATATGTTCTGCTGGAAAAAGACTCTGTAAAGGCTTTTAAAACTGACCTTGGTTAGCCTTCAGTGTCAGTGTCAGTGTCAGTGTGTGTGTGGGTGTGAATGTTGTGAATGTTGTGTGTGTATGTGAGCCTCTGTGTTCACCTCCATGTGTCTCTGCTGAGCTCCAACCTGATTCAGTCTCTTGTAGAAATGAAGGCAGAGCTGCTGCTCTGGGAGCAGAACACAGACGCTGGTGGAGACCTCAGGGAGGCTGGAGGGCTGCAGGGAGCAGACCAGAGGATGGGCTCAACAACCTGGACCAGGGCCTTCTGCTCTAAACAAGACTGACTGACAAGACTGACCCGGGATTTCAAATGGCTGATTGGAAACTACTGGCTGGTTATTGTACTGCTGCTGCTGAAGGAGCTTCTGCTACCAATGTGTGATATACACACGTTTTTACCAAAACCAGACCCATTTGAAGTGAACACTGAGAGAGAGAGGGAGAAGAGAGAGAGACAGAGAGAGAAAACCAAGACTGTGGTGCTCAAATCTCACAGTTTGACTTTATTTGCTTCAACAACACAGAGCAGATTAGCACCTTTTTAATTACAACAGAGCGGAATTTCAACAGCGATCTGTATGAAATAATGAGCTTTGAAGTGACGGCCAATTACTGACAGTTTCTATTCAAATTGGTGTTATTCATTAATTGTCGCCGTTTAGACTGGAGTTAGTATTATCATGCCTGCGTCTTTTATGTGCTACTTATGACAGCAGCCATGAATACAGACCAGCTTTGTGTCACAAGGAATTACAGACATTCAGCTGATGCCAAAAGAAGCCTTTACATTGTCAGAGTGATAAATTGACTGTCATTGTTGAATGAACACTAGGAGAACCAAGATCCAGTACTTAGCCTCCACCATCCTCCTCCTCCATCAATGATGTTGATAAGCAACAAGCCAAGACCACACTGTCACACCTGCTGACATAATAACAGCCAAGAAATATAAGGCCGGATCTACTAACATGTCGCAATTACATTTTGACTCACTCTGGGTGAATAGCATCATGGTCATTCACCTGTTACTTTCTATCTCTGTCTTTGTTTCCTCTCATGTCTCCACTCTTCTCTTCATCTCTCCTCCTCTCTCTAGTCTTCTGATTTTCTCTTCTATCTCTTCTCACTCTTCTTCTGTCCTTCACTTTACATTCATCGTTCATCTGTTCCTCTCGTCCTTCTACACAGCACAACAGTGGAGAAAACCCTCTCTGTTTCTCCTCAACCTCCATCTTCCCAAACCAGAACATAATTTCTTTGTTGTTAAAACAGCAGATAAAGTGCTGCTGATATCTGGAGTGTTCGTTGTTTGTTCCTCATCCTCTAAAGCCTGGAAAATAATGAATCAGTATATGCATGAACACAAACTATATGGTAATTCCAGCCAGAGCAACACTTTTTATCTTATTTTTATCCTTAGTGCAGTTCAGAAAATATGAATCATCCTCCCTTGGCAATAGGTATAATGAACTATGGAATCAATGTGTGTGTGTGTGTGTGTGTGTGTGTGTGTGTGTGTGTGTGTGTGTGAGTGCTCTGTTTGATATTGAAGCTGAAGCCACCAGAGTGTGACTGTTGGTCTGTGGAAGGCCTACAGGGGGTTCAACCCACTACTAATAACCACGACCCACACACACACACACACACACACACACACACAGACACAGACACACACACACACACACACACACACACACACACACACACACACACACACACACACAGAGGGGTTGAAATTTAACAGGAAAAAAAGCTTCAATCTGAGAATCTGACCATACTGCAATCCTTTAAATGATGACGGTGTGACAGATATTATATAAATGGTGATGATGGTTGAAATGGATGGGTTTTCATTTGAAATCTCATCTCCAATGTAGATGGGAAAAATGTCAGAGGGAGAATGGGTTTCGCACAGAGAAACAGTTAGTCCCACAGGGCTGAAAGCAGCAAGTCCTGGCATATGGATGAGATATGATATCACCAAGTGGTAGATTCTGCAATATTGATATTAATAATAGAATATTTTAGGGGCTGTTGGCTGTGCAGAAGGCTGCATTAGACAAGGAAAGCATGCAATGCATCCATATTTAGTTAGGACAGTACAGTCCTGAAGATATAGCTGGGACAACAGTATTATAGGAATCTAAGTTTGACAAAGTACAGCTAAACCTGATACAACTCCACCATCTAAGTTCCATCTAATAGTGCCTTTTTACTGTATTGTTAGGTGTGTGTGCGTGTGTATACGTGCCCATGTGTGTATGGTGAGTCACTAGCTTGGCTTTTTGGAACAGCAAAAGTCAGTCTCTGATTCTCTCTCTCTCTCTCTCTGTTTGAAGTATGATCTTCTCGATGTGTGCTATAACTCACCCAGCTATTTTATGTGGGATAACACAACAATACACCCGACCTTGGTTTAGAAAAGCCTCATTAATATCTGAGAAAAATTAAAGCTGAGGCGAGCAGCAAGAAATAACTCACTCCCTAGTCCCTACACACACTCTCCTCCACAAACTCCCTGCTACATCTCCACCTTCCACAAACGCTCAGAGTGCTGGGAAGTAGACAGGAACTAGACCAGATGAGATCAAAGGGGGACTGGAGTACATGTTGATGTCACTGCTATTAATGTGGAGTTCAGTGCAGCTTCCTACAACCCAGTGGATTGGATCTTTGTGACGGAGCGGCCTGGAGCTCCACAGCCAGTCCTGACATATCTTCCTCCAACACAGACTCAAGGTGATTTATGGAAAAAGAGATTTCACACTCCGCTTAATCTTCTGGGCTCTTAGATATCAACACAGACTGTTGAATCAAGGAAGGAGTAGGGAGAGGAGGAGAGGAGGAGAGAGAAGAGGAGAAGCAGGTTGATCAGGGGAGAAGAGGAAAGGACGGAGGTAAAAGACAAGGAAAGGAGAAGGAGGAGGACAGCAGGGCTCATTAAAGAGGAAAGAGCTGGAAAAGACAAGGTGATGCTTTGAATAAGAATCATATTATCTGAGTTTAGAGTAGATACTCCAAAGTACAGCTTCTCTTCTAGCATTCTTCAACAAAGGCAACAAAGGTTGAGTATCAGACTGTTAATAATCTGAAGGCAGAAATACACAACCAATGGGAGATGAAGACTTTAACAACAATCACACACTACAAATGATCTTATGATACAAACATTCATGGAGCTGCTGCTTTGCTCTGCTTTGTCATTTAAACCTCCATGTGGGGATTGGGCAAATAAATTGCTAATAAGCTGATTTAATTTGTTTCTGTTCTCTACATTCTGGTTTAAAAACATTACAGTTGACTACATGCAAGAATGGTTTAGTCTCATATGAACCTGAGGTTTACTACAGGTGTGACAGGATCCTGTCATTTTTATTGTCTTCACATCACTGTACATGTCTCCATTATCTAACACCATATAGATACAGTGTGTACAATTTACATCACTATAAGTCACATGTTTGAAGCAATAGGTGTATATAAATATATGTTTAATAAATGTAGTGTATGAATAGTTCCTTTTTACTGTCTCTTTTGGCCCGGACCAGAAGGCTCTGGGGAGTTGAGCCTCATATTTCATACAGACACTGTGCTGTTGCCTCCATGGACCACTTTCTGTCGTCACACTTAGTCTAACAGTGGTATGTGGTGTCAGGGACTCCATACAGGATGCGTGCTAACATAGAGGGGTTCATTGAGCCCCTGATGCCACATACTCATGGCGGTCTTATGAATATGGGGGCCCGTTTCAAAATCAAATGGGGTCCCTCCCTTATCCAAACAACTCCCTGCCCTCCGACCATCATGCGAACAACACAACAAACTCGCCTATCAACCCAGCTTCAATTATAGGCATACAAGCTTTTGCTTTCAACAATCATTACTTTTATTTGGCCAAATAAATCCTAAAAGCATCACTATTTTTGTTAGGGACTAAGAAGTCCCAAACAAGTGCACAATGGATAGCGCTGTGTGTCCCTTCAGCACCATAGAGACAAAGGAGAGACACACAGAGAGGGAGCAAGAGGGAGGCGCTGTTTAAATCAGTAATAATAATACTAAACTTCATATCTGATAGAAAATATGTCCATTTTACTAAAGTGACATCCTGTCTGGAACAACAGCTTGTATGCCTATTTGATAAGTGAAGCTGGATTCCTTTAAATTGCTGGCTGAATCTAAAACTCTCTGTACTCAGTATTCAGTATTCTAGCAGCCATCTGGTCTCTACTTTCACTCCGTTGTTCTGTCATTCTGCCTCTACCTCTTCTTTCTCCCTTTACATCTCCTGCTCCCTCCATCTGACTCTATTTTCTCTTTTCCTCCTCTCTTCCCCTCTCTCACCTCCTTCCTATAAGCTGATTGGCCTTAAAGTCCAGCGAGACATGAGCTTTAAGTAAGTGACTGTAGTCCATTACTGATCCAATCTGCACATGAATGTCCTTCAGAGAGACGGCAGTGTTGAAGGTGGAAGCTTCTTATTTTGCTTTGACCGGACCAGCTTCAGAAGTCTGCTACAGGAGCGGAACACTGTGAAGTGTTTGACCACATTAGACTGTGAAAAAGCCACAGTGGCCAGATTCCTCTACATCTGCTGGTATGACCTGAACACAGCAGGTGAGAGGAGGAATGACAGGAATGGAGGGAGAAGAGAGAGAGAGGAGAAAGCTGAGTGCTACAAGCATCTGACTGCCCTTTAACTCTAGAGAGAAGGAGAATCTAAAGAGTTTTGCTCTGCCTCTACAAAAAGACAGGGCTGGTTGATGAATTAATGTTTGTTCATACATAGCAGCATGCTAGCACACTAGTTAAGGAATACAAGGCCAGCAAACACACACGTTACAGTAATAGTAAAAGCCATTTAATTATCCTCTCCCATTTAAAAAAGTGACCAAAGTTCAAAAACAAACAAAATATGCAGAATTTGGCTTCCAAATGGCAGACTGAACAACTGGAGTTTCCAAACAGAAAATTAGCTAATTTACCTACTTTGAAAGATGCAGCTGTTTTGGAGGTATATACGTATACCATACTATAAAGCAAGGAATCTCTGTCTGTATGTGTGTCCTTCGCATATCTCGAGAACCATTTGTCCGATCTACTTCACACTTGGCGGGTGTATTGCTGGGGACCCAAGAACGTGCAGTGTCGGATTGGACACGCAACACGTTCAATATTAATAAACTTTGAATAAACAAGCGAACAGCGCTCTGTGCAGCAGCGGGGCTCAAAGCAAGCGACTGACAGTCTACGCCTATTTTGAACGGGCACTGCACTAGTATATGGACTGCTGGTCCAGTGACTGGTCTGTCTATGGAGTCTGTCTATAATACCATTAGTGGTCAATCCACAAGACAGGCATCACGTGGGAGTCACTGCATTAAGGCAGTGCATATATCACAAAGTCAGTAAATTATTCAATGGATCGCTTTAATAATGCAAGCATAATGGATCTATCCTAGGTTATTTTCAACAACCCAGATACTTTTATTATATTGTTCTATTCCTTCTAATAATATGAGGAATTTGGAGAGTGTTAAAAAGATGAATGGTTCTTCTAAATAAGTTAGCAGATGCTATTGATGCATGGGGAATATCTGTCTAAATGTCTTAACAGCTCAGAACTCAAAAAGCGCTTTCAAAGAAACTGTTCATGATTAAATGATTCCACTTTAAGCCTTCACCAGGCTTTTAAGCCACTGTTTGATTCTGACAGTGACAGTCTGAATCCAGTGAAATGAAATTCTAATGAACAATTTCTGGTTAACTGATTCATGACAGTGATGGTGGGCCAGCTCTTCCTGAGGGCTGATGGTGGTGAAAAAACAGCAGTTTTATTTTTGCCAGCAACCAAATATGAAAGTTTAAGTTCAGCTTCTTCACCTTAACTAGTAGCTTCATAGAAAACTTTATCTGGGAAAGTGGATAACAGTACAAACCAAAGTATCAAAACATTGAATATTCATTCTGACACTGACAATTCCTCATAGCGCTGTCGTCCACACAAAACACTTCAATAGCATTTCCAACACCACACTGCCACACTGCTATTATACATTCAAACCACAACAGCAACATAAAATATCTGCATTCATCCTGTCAGAGTTAAGGTGAGCAGGGCCATTAACACAGCTGTTAAATCCACTTCTTTCTAGCAGGCTATAAGCAGCTTTTCATTTATTCAGGTCAGAGATGGTCAGTGTCAGACCAAACCATGCATTGACTAATGGGTGCACCACTTCCTCTGCTGCTGCTAATTCTAATGTAGGAGAGGTTTTGTCCAGCCAATCAAACAGCTCCTGGTTGGTCAGGGAATGAGACTGATGTTGACTCTGATCCAAGATATGAGAGTCTAGACTTGGAGCAGAGTGCTGTGAATGGAGAGAGAGCAGGTATCAGAAACAGCGGGAGGGAGAACTGGGAGTCTCTTCTCCCCAGGTAGGGAGGGAGAAGCTGGACTCTCATGCTAACATTGTCCAGGCCTTGGAAGAGGACAGGAATGTGTGTTGAGACGAGCACAGATGGAGATGAATGGTCAAGCCTGGGGAGAACCAGTCAAGAGGGGCTCTGTCTATCTCTGTCTGCCCCAAGGTGGTGAGGCCATGCTGGGGCTGGGAACTCAGAACAGATGGGTAGAGAGCTACCTCATCTGTGATTCAGCTGGTGGACTGTAGCTGACAGAGAGAGAGAGAGAGAGAGAGAGAGAGAGAGTGAGAGAGGGAGAGAGAGAGAGAGAGAGAGAGAGAGAGAGAGAGAGAGAGAGAGAGAGAGAGAATAACAGGCAGAAAGAGTTGGAGGGATGTAAAGAAGGATGGAATAATAGAGTGAAAGGAGAAGTGGGAAGGATGCAAAGAATAAGGAGGAAGGACAAGGAAGCAGGAATAGATTGATGGAAAGAACGAAAGGAGGAGGGACCAAAGTGACAAACTTTGACAGATGGATACTTATCATCATTAGTCGGAGAGTCAGAGAGACAAATAGCCAATAACTGGTCGACCCTCAGAGATTCTCCCTCCAGTGAAGCTGATCACAGCTACAGACAAGCATCAGAGACCAAGACTGAGACCCAATCCCAATATAATAGCAACTGTAACTCTATTAATAGCTCACTTTTTTACAGAGGCACAGTAATGACCATTGAACATAATTTATAGTTGGCCCAAACTCACTCAAAAAAGAAACTGTGCAAAATATTCTGTGGCCATTAGTCTCATAAATAAGATATCATGATGAATTCTACTTAATATGCAAGATCCAGTACTAGCCAGTACTGCTCTGCTAACTCGGCCTTGTGGTCTTGCCAGAGGATAAATGGTCCAGTTTTATTGAACTGAGTCAGGATCTACAGAGAGATTCCCCACTCAGTGGCCACCAGGCAACAACAGTAGAAACTCAACCTCCAGTCACCTTTAGTTGCAGCTTCATTATTCATTACTACAGTACACTGATATATTCCCCAGTACAATCGTGTGTGTGTGTGTGTGTGTGCGTGTGTGAAGTAAAGTCTTACTTTCTCTTCTCAAGGCTTATACATCCACTAGGCAGTGCCCTCTTCACCCCTCTCACAAACATGAACACACACACACACATATACACAGAACCTGTGCCTACAGTAGGCACAGGTTCAAAGAGCTCTTTCTTACCTCGAAAGTGACAAAAAATGAAAACAAAAAGAGCACAAAAGCAGAATTTTTTCTCTCTCTTTTTCTTTTTTCCAAGAAGACTATGACTCTGACTGACTCCTCATTGTTGAAAAACGCATGCAAGTAAGTCCCTTTGTTTAGGCCATCGATATAACTAATCTACATTTACCCTTGAGCTGTCGTCTTTTGTTAATCTGGAAATAGCTAACTGCAGACGAGAGATAAGCGTCATTTCATTTACCGGTTACTGTTTGGTGTGTCCTTGCTTGCATGCATGGATGTATGGATGCATTATTGTATGGATGACATTAAGGTTCATAGTTTATATAGTGGCAGCCGATGCACAAGTACTCTTGTGTGTTCAAATATGTTGCCACCAGTTCAAGCTTCTGTTTTTGCAGAGTGACTGACTCCACATTGTTGAAATGCACATTTGAAATGCGAAATGGATTCCACTGAGTCTACTATATGTGTAGATTCAGAGCACTCCAATCCATTTTCCATGCCATATTTTATGCCACAGCAGCTGTTTTAGGGCACAGGACATTGCCCTAGAGACTGAAAATGTTGCCTTAAAGGATAAGGCTGCTGTTTTTTAATGCATTGCTTACCATCAACAAATCCTATGAAAATAACAAAATCAACAATGTGTTTGCTCTACTCCCGTTACTTTCTGACTTCCCACGTACCGTTTTTAGCCGTCAACCTGGAAGTCATTGGCTCCAATTGTAAGCTAAAACCTTGAAATACAGCTCACAAAGACATAGTTTCAATTTAAAAAATCGCTAACTGTTACCACGAAAAGTCAGGCTGTTTTAGTTATTACCAAATCAAATTCAAATTGGAACAAATTCTTCATTACGCCGGGGACTGTTTTCGGTGCTACGGAACTACTTTCCTGAGATCGCAAATGTGTTTACAGCCGGCTTATTAAGTTGTTTGAGGAAAAAGTCGGCTGGCCCGGTGCATCGTGATGGTGAAATATGCTGCCAGAGCAACGGCATAGCTCTTTGACGTGTTTTTAATCGTTTTTTTAATACAATGGAGTTCTATGGCTGCTGGGACATGGCTTCATTGGGCACCGGCTACATGGACGAGACATGTTGGCAAAACAAAATCATTGCTGCTGTTGATATTTTCATAGGATTTGTTGATGGTAAGCAATGCATTAAAAAACCAGCCTTATCCTTTAAGTCTCATTGACTTTCAACAGGGAGGAATTATCTTCTGGAACCTATATGAAATGAAAATGAAAAGAGGCTTCAGTACCATTTATGGACAGAAAGTCATGGGTCAACTCTTTCAGTTCCTGACAGACAATGTTCCCCACAGGCTGCATTTGTGGTCCAACTAAAGTAGACTTGCCTAGTTGGGATGGTAAGATTCACCGATTTGCATCGGTGCACCGGCATAAAAGTTCAAGATGCAATTGCCCCGATTAAAAAAGTGTGCACCGGATACAATTTGGGATGAACTTGCGATGCATCGTTTCTAACATCTTTGCATCGGTAAAATCCAATTTATCTTTATATATAATTATTAGCAGAGGCCCTATGCCTTTATTATTTAGAAATGTGACCAATAATTTGTGACCAATAATTTGATATTTAGATTGATTCCTCCTCTCTAAACTGTTTCTCAAGCGCGCTCTCTCATCTCCACTGCTGTCAGTGGCCGACGTCAGAGGTCAGAGGCTACTACGGAGGCCGAGGCGTGTCACGTTAGAGATCAACATGGAGGAGGAAGAGCTACACATTCCACCAAAGAATTCCTACAAATAAAATGTTTGGCGACACTTCTGATTTTTCAAGATAGTCGGACAACTTGACAAGACGCATGCGATTTGCAAAATATCCCATGCCGCTATAAAGTACACAGGCAGCACGACGAACTTAAATACTCACCTGAAGTGGCGACATGTGGAGACGTCTGCCTCCCCCTCCCCCTCGGATTCAGCTCTAGCTAGCCCCAGCGATACCGTTAGCAAGACTGGTGAGCAAAGTATTGCAACTTTTTTTCACGCCCCACTGGCTAACAGCTCTACCCGTTCTAAGACAATAACCGACGCCATTGCCTTCTTTATTTGTAAAGATATCCAGCCTTACAGTGTTACAGAGAACAATACCTCCAATACCTCCTCCACATCTTGGAGCCGAGGTGCCACATACCAAATAAGAAGCTATTCACCGAGAAACAAATCCCTGTTCTGTACGACAAAGTGAGACGAGAGATAGCTGAGTCGCTGAGCAATGGCGAAAGTGAGGAAGGTGGTAACATTTTTTCACAGAAGCCCAAAAGCAACTGAAGCTCTACATGAAATGCAGGCCCAGTTACACCTGCCAAGTCCCTTGACATGTTGGAACATTTTTGAGAGCAGCAGCCTGCCGTGTTGAACACCCTGCTGTGAAGGAAGATAAAGAGGGGAGAAGGCATGGCCAGCCTGACAGAGGAAAACATGACACTGATCCAAGAGGTCATCAAATTGATGTCCCCTCTGAAAGTGGCAACCACACTCCCCAGTGAGGAAACCCCACCATCTCAATGATCTCCCGAATCCAGGCCAAACTGCAGAGGCGTTTCCAGCCAGATGAGAGCGATCTACCGGTAATTTCCCAGATGAGGGAGCGATTCAGACAGGACTTTGATGGTCGCTACACATAGCTCCAAGACCTCCTCCACTATGCCTCAGCGCTTGATCCACGCTTCAAAGACTTGGCTTTCCTGGATGACAACGACACTAAGGACATGATATTCATGAAAATAACTGCAGAGGTGGTGAAGATGGATGGAGAGGTAAGAATATACTCAGTATACTGTAGCTAGTGTCTCTCTCTCTCTCTCTCTCTCACTCTTATTTACCTGTGTCATACTTAAATTATGTTTATTTGTTTAGTTTAAGGAAATCTAATAGCTAGTCTCTGGATTATACTGATTATTGCCAGGCAGGGGACAGTGACACACTGAATGAGGGCCAGGCAGCTGAAACAGAAGGTGACAGGATTTATTTTTTATTGTTCATACAGAAACCGCACCACTGCTTTCTGCTCACTGCTGAGTTAGCCTACCTGCTGAAAGAGTGTTAAGCACATCCGTTTGCTGGCAGTTGTTACGGCACATTGCACTATGTTAATTGTTATTTGCACATTGTTAATCCTGAGCAGCCTTAAATTGTTTAACTGTTAATTGTGTGAAGTGTTACTAAAGTGTACTGTACTGTAAACTGGAGACAGAGAACACTACACTATAAAAGGACTTGTGAAAAGGTCCAAGTGTTTTTTAAGAGGTCAAAAAGAAACAGCATAAATGAGATGCTTACTGAGTTGCAGTACAGTAGAGAAGTAAAAATAGCACTTTTTTAGATAATTTATGATTTGCTGCTTAAGAAATAAATCAAACTCTCTGTACCATATTGAATTGCTTTGCATCATTCTTTTGCATCGTGTTGAATCACATCGTATCACGCTGAATCGCAATAGGGGTGAATCGTATCGTATCGCATTGGTAGTTGCTTCATATGTATATTTAATGTATCGGATCGTTGGTAATGCATCGAGATGCGTATCGCATCGGCTTCAGTGATGGAGATGCACATCCCTATTGCTTAGTCTTGTGTTAATATTTTAGCATCACATGGAAACAGGGGCACTGAGCAGGCATTCCCCCAGAAGCTGTAAACCTATTTCTAAATGGATTCAGGCACAAACAATATTATTAAAATTAAGATTAGATGTGGCCATATTGCACAGCTTGATAGCAATAATGCTGCTAAAAGCACAGTGGGATCTATTAGAAAGCAAAGTATTTCAGGGGAAATTGTCCTCCAGATATTGAAGCAGCATCCAACCAAACAAAAATGATTCTAAAAACAAGAACTAAGAAACAGCAACAGCAAGGACACACAATTATCTCTTTCACAGCTAAACACTGCATAAATGTGATGGTGTGTAAGAATCTGGTGTTTATGTGTTTGTGTGAGAGGGTGGATGGTTTGGGTGTGCATGTGTATGTGGGTATATGTGTGGTAAATGTGTGTGTGAGTGTGATATTTTCTACAGTACATCTAACCAGTGTTGGGAATAACGCGTTACAAAGTAATTACACTACTTTTGGCAGTAACTAGTAATGTAACTAATTACTTTTTCAAATTAATAACGCAATTACAATTACTGAAATTTAAATGAGGTCGTTACTCGTTACTGGATTATCCGGTTTATGATCATCCGACTTTACGGTGGCGCAAGTGAATCAAAAGACTACCAACCTCCCTGGAGACTTTATTTCTCAAAAGTGACAAATCTGGCGACTTTTTCTGACCATGGGAAGCAATGTTAATTTGTCGAATCCCAAAGCATTTGGCAATAAATTGGTACGGCTGATGCCGGTTTTCTCTACTTGCTTGTCTAATCCAGAGAGGTCTGATGAATTAATTACTAATTAATTACTTTTATTATGCAGTAATTGGTAAAGTAATTCAATTACTTTTTGAGAGAAGTAACTAGTAACTGTAACTAATTACTAATTTTCAGTAACTTGCCCAACACTGCATCTAACAAAGCTTGATTATTCCACCGTCCTTTTCAAGTCCTCCATTAAGGCAGATCTTAATGGCCAGATGACAAATCTACAACAGAAATCATTTGTTTCCAGAGGGCAGCTTTACTTTGGATCTATATTTGGATTTCAAATGACTCTGGTTGGCACAAATCCTGCCAATCCATCTCTCCCTCTCTCCCTTTCCTCTCTTCCTCTCTCCCCTTTTTCTTCTGTGACAGAAACTGAGCTGAAGGGCTGATTGCTAATAGGAAGTTTAAAAACCCAGGGTGACTTGGACTGTATGGATTCACCTCTGAGAACCAATAGAGGGCAACAAGAAGAAGGGATGAAGCTAGAGAGATTTAAACTGATCAGCAGTGTGAAGCTCAGCTCCTCCTTGAAGATGTTCTCATTCTATTCTGTTACATGCTGATGATATCCTGCTCTATCTGCAGTCATACTGTTACTCTAAGCCTGCCAGCATGTTGCTTTAAAGCCTTGATACTCCACTCTGAAGCAGAGATAAATGTAAATGAGTTGACAGTGATGGGAGAAATAGTGTGGAGTGAATTGCAATATCCTGACTGCATTCTCCTGACAACATGACTAGAGATCTCATAAACACCGGAGGCAGAGTCTTCATGTCTGAATGAATGTATAACTAAGACCCTGTAAATGATATGCAAATTGAAAGGCAGAGCCAAACCCTCTTTTCTATCTGAGATTTTCACTTTAACATTCCATTAACATCTGTGATTCACTATGACAGTTCTGCTATAACAACCTGAGAGGGAGTGTGGATGCATTTGGTTTAGGCTTATTATCCACCTGAGAAACAGCCTCATAGTCATTGCGAATTTGATAACACAAAATCATAAAAAGCTATTAAAGCTGGATTTTGAGTCCTATATATACAACTGGATAAGATGAATTACTGACTATTACAGTTTTTTTTCGATTGCTAACATGCATTGGTGCAAAACTAAAGTCACATTGTCAAAACTCTTCACACAGTCAGCGAAACAGAAGTCTATGTGGACCAAACTGTGAATCATTTTTCATTGCTTTCACATAAAATGCATTCAATGACCACATTTTCCACAATCCATGAACTCTTTTCTCATTCATACTCCACCACCTGCAAAACACTATATATTTGCAGCACATTTTTCAAATGCTAACACACTGTTTTCAAAACTGTTAAAAACACATTCAAAACAGAATGATGGCAAATTTTGTACATTTCTGCAGTAACCATATTGAAATATACAGTATAGAAAATCTTAACAGAATATTTACAATAAAATGAAATAATAATCATTCCAAACACAGCTGAAAGCTTTTAGTCTCGTTACCAAACAGACAAAAGGGGACGGCTTGGGAATGATTTTGTTTGGAAACATGGATCAAGGAAGACAGGTTGGTGGGGAAAGAAGAGTGGCAGGGAGAGGACAAAGGAGAGGAAGTACAAGAGCGGTGGTCTATGCTGACATAAGGGCCACAATTATTGACCATGTTATAAACCATGGTCTCTCTTTGAGAGAGGCTGGTTTAAGGATGCAACCAAATCTGCAGCGTTCAACAGTTGCATCAATAGTACAAATTTTCCGGCAAAACAACAGGTGAGATGTGCATCCTTCAAGGATAATTGAACTACATATTACAGCACAATACAGTATGTTGACATTTTTACATGTACTGACATTTTGAAATATATTGATTGTTTTGTGTTTTACAGTAGGATCCAAAGGTTGCCTCCCACAGGAGGGAGAGGCAGAATATTTTCAGATGTGCAGGAAATTTCCATTGTTGACATGGTAATTGGCAACAATGCAATAAAACTGCAGGAAATTTGAGTGCTGGCAGACAATATCACTTTTGGGAATGTGAATACGGTCAGCACAACGGCAGTTGCCAGAGGACTAGAGAAACATAAAATAAGGATGAAGCAGTTGTACACTGTACCCTTTGAGAGAAACAGTAAAATTGTGAAAGAACTCTGGTATCAATATGTCCAGGTAAGATGTCTGTTCAATAACCAAACAGGGTACATACACAGCTATGCATAATGTAAAGTACTGTAAAACTGTGGATTTACTGTATTTTAGAGCGTAATGGAGATGGAAGCCAGGCAAACTGCACATACATTCATCTTTGTGGATGAAGCTGGATTCAACCTGGCAAAAACACGCTGCAGGGGAAGAAATGTGATTGGACAGAGAGCAACCCTGGATGTCCCAGGCCAGAGAGGAGCTAACATCACAATGTGTGCAGCACTGTCCAATGAGAGAGGGGCAAGAAACTCCCCTACCTTCGTTGTTGTGTGGGATAATGTGGCATTCCACCGCTCTGCTGCAGTCACAGACTGGTTTTGCTGTACATCCCAGGATGTCAGTAGCCTACTATTCCTGCCTCCATACTCCCTTCCTAAACCCCATAGAGGAGTTTTTCTCTGTGTGGAGGTGAAAGGTTTATGACCACCATCCACATGACCAGATGTCCTTACTGGATGAATGCGCGGTGTGGGGATACTTCTCCTGAAGACTGCCAGGGTTGGATTAGACATTCCAGAAGATACTTTCCAAGATGCATCGCCAGAGAAGACATAAGATGTGATGTTGATGAGAACTTGTGGCCAAATGCAGGAGAGAGGGGGAACTAGAATCCTCACAGTACTGTACAGTACGAGTGATTATACTATACATGTTGTTGATGTTTTTGTTTTGTAATCATTATTGCAGCCCTGGAATTTCAGGAATTTGTTTTTTTTTGTTTCAACTTTTCATTTTTCAGGATATTGAAGCAAATGGCTGCATTTCTAATTCATTCTTGTTACATATACTTTAGTACAGTCAATAAAGTTGTAAACTTCAAAGATAAAAGTTAATCATTTATGTAATGCTCCCTGTTGTTAGTGTTTTTTAGGTCAGTGTGTTACGAGTGACAATGTATGCTTTCTGAGTGAGAATTGTTGCGAATGTTATGGTCGAACGAGTTTATTTTGAGACATGTATGAAGTGTTTTGGTGGTTTGAGTGAGTTTTGGAGGTGAGATTAACTGTTTGGCCAAGATGCATGTTGGTAATGCAGACTGTATGAAGAGTTTTGAAAAGGTGGCTTCAGTATTGACCGATGCTTGTTAGCAATTGAAAAAAACTGTAAATGAATCTTAGTCATGAGAGGTGACATCAAAATCCTGGACCAGTTTTATGGGAGGTAAAAAAAAGTATCTAAGTATCTAAATGCTAACTGCATATGACCGTCTTTGGCAATGCCAACTCAAACATGATCATACATTACCAACATTTCTAGAAATATCTTTTCATAAATTGTAAACTACTGCATGTAAAACCCAGGAAATTTTCCTAAAAAAAACAACAGAAAACAAGGATGAAAATCTCTTCTCTTTGCCTGTTGTGGCTCAGATCACAGAGGAGTTGAGTCTGTCTCAGCTCTCCTCATCCCTAATGCATTCTCCACTCCCTCTTTTCTCCTTTCTCTGCTGGCTCCTCATCTCCAAAGCAACCTTTCCTCCAAAGCAACCTTTCATCCAAAGCAACCTTTCCTCCAAAGCAACCTTTCCTAATCTGGTTATCTGTCTTTCTCTTGTCTCCTGCTTGTCCCTGTCCTTCCCTGCCCATAAAGAGACGTGGCAGTATCATGAGTAGAGTTTATTTTAACACAGTGTCATACATTCCATTGACAATTCCCATTGGCAGGCACACACTTCCTTCCCTGATGAGTTATGCTCCACCAGAAGAAGAAACTGTGACATATTCCAAATAAGACAGATTTTCTAATATAATGTATGACTGCCATCTAATGAAATAAGTGACTGCTATCCAATCTGGGTCTATTTAATGGACTTGACAACCATAATGGGCAAGAATTATGTTGTCACTTTAAATGTCTCTTTATTTCAAGTACTTTGTGTCTCTATGCCAATATGCAGAACAGTTTTAAACTACTAAGTGATGTCTAAGAAATGTCTGTCTGTGTTTCCATATTTTGTGTGTGTGTGTGTGTGTGTGTGTGTGTGTGTGTGTGTGTGTGGAGGGGGGATTAGCATACTATTATATATTATTATTATAGTATGCTGATCTGATCCACACTAGTGAGGGACAGGATCTGTACCTATCTGCCAGAAAACCAACATGGAAAGTTGCCAACAACATCCAGAATAATAATGCAGGAGACAAGCAGACTGAGAATGCATGGCAACAATGATATGAGACTTCTGTCAGACTAATGCATGCTAAATGTTTCAAAGCATCTGCATCCATCCACTGGCCAGTTTGAGAGCTCTGATGAACAGTCAACAAGCTTTCAGAGTAAAAGAAACGGATGGAAGCAGCTGATATGGAAACATTTGATGGTCTGAAAGCCCTTACAGGTATTGACTGAACAGTGTTAACAGCAGAGTTACAGGGAGCTGAATAACTCAAGAACATTGCATTTTTCTGCATTATGCCTCAACATCTCTCAAGAATAGGAACCAGTCACTCCAGTTCAGCAGCACTGGAACTATTAAGATACACAGTTCTATTTCGTATAGGCTTCGCCCTCTAAGAGCTGTCGCTGGGTTTATCCCTCTCGCGCATGCGCAGTCTGAAGATTTTCTTTCCCGCCACTTACGCTACAGTGGCTACACTCAGGTCCTCAATTATAGAATATACAGCGTCGGGACCTGAGCTCTGCTCCCAAAATTTCTTCAGCGATCAAGCAGTCTAGAAGAAGAAGAAGAAGAAGATGAAGAAGTCGTCTTACCGTGCCGGAGGAGCTGTCCGCTTGTGCGCTGCCTGCCGGACCGGCTACATCCTGCCGTCGGACCTCCACCCCCGCTGCGAGGCTTGCCTGGGTGCCTGTCACGCCGGGTAAGCGTTGACTCCGCAGGCCTCCTGCCAATACTGCGCTCGACTGCCTGTGGAGGAACTGCAGCAGCGGGCGGACGTCTTCACGGCGCTCCAGGTGGAGGGAAGAGGCGACGGTAGCTGGGCTGACCGCGGCGCCGTCTCTCCGGACGACGAGCTGGACAGGATCCTCGGTGGCAACGACTTCCCTGATATTCCGGAGGAGATCCTCGATGGCGGGCACGAGTCAGCCAGCTCGGCTCCCTCCATCTCAGGCTCTCCTTCCGGTTCTCCCGTCTCCCCGTTGGGAGACCTGGAGCCTGATCTAGAGGGCGGGGCCCCGCAATTGCGACTTTCCCCTTCCCCACCGTGGCAAGGAGCTCCGCTGCTGCGCTCCTCTCCTTCTCCGCTCCAATCTGCCAGCCACATGCCGGCTGCCAAAGGACTTCTCCTGGACTTGCCGGACATCATTAAGCAGGCGGCGGATTTGAGGGGCATAGCGATGCCGGCAGAGCAACCTGCACCTGCTCACGGCCTCTTAGGCGGGGATGTGTACATCCAGGAGCCGCCGGCCAAACGCCCCCTGCTTTGGCCCAGGTTTTCGCAGCTTCAGCCCTTCAGGGAGATGGCTTTTTCCGTCCCCGGAAAACTGTGGGCTCCAGTGGCCAGATGGGAACCTTTCACCAGGGTGCATGGGGACACGGAAAAAGGTTTTCCCTCCGTTCCGCCTCTTGAACAGAGCTTGGCGTCGATCCTCCTCCCCAAGGCTACCTTTTTTGGTAAAAGGAAACCTTCGCCGCCAACACCACGAGACCAAGCCTACGCCCGCCTATCTGATTACTCGCACCAGTGTGCAGCGCAGATCACGGTGGCACAGAACAACATCGCCCTGTTGTCCTCGGCTGTCTCCGCCATGGCCACCAAGTCCTGGGCTCTTTCCCCAGAGTTGGCCACGGACATCGGCAAAGCGATGGCGGCTGTCCTGACTCTCGCCAAGGCGACAACGGTGGCGTCGTCCAGGATCATGGCATGGCAGACTATGGTGCAGCAGAACATCTGGCTGCACATGTCTCAGCCGCCCCCTCTTATCCGGCGGGAGCTGCTGGATGGTCCCATAGCCCCCGATGGGCTGTTTGGACCACTCCTCCAAAGCGCCACAGCCCACCTACAGGAAGCGGCCGAGGAAGCAGAGAGGGTGAGGAAACACAGCTTTTGGGGCAGAGCTGCACCTCCGCCTCATCCGATGCACAGGGATGCTCGCCCCAAGAGGAGGCGCCCTGAACCCGTTGCTGCATCTGCGCCCCCACAAGCACCCGCTCCCAGCTCCCTGGCCAACACCAGCTCTTTTCATTCCGCCCTCCCATGGGCTGTGACGTTCACAGCGGCAGAGAGGGTGACGAGCTGGCCGTATACCATGGCATCGGATGCTCCACAGACGTGCGCACGCCAGCTTACAGAGCACTGCTCAGCGTGGCAAAACCTGTTACCCATGAATACATGGATGTCAAGGTTGAGGCCGATTTTGGACCTGTCCCTGTTCAACAAATACATTATGAAGCGGCCTTTTCACATGTTGACAATCAGACATGTGTTGGAATGCGTGTGTCCCGGCGATTGGTTCACATCCATCGACCTGAGAGATGCATATTTCCACATCCCTGTCATTCTCAAGCACAGGAAGTTTCTGCACTTCTTCTTCCAGGGAATCCAATACCAGTACAACCGGTTACCATTTGGTTACTCTCTGGCTCCGCGCACCTTCTCCAAGTGCATGGAAACGACGCTGGAGCCATTACGCAGGAAAGGGATCAGGGTTTTGTTCTACCTAGACGACCTAATCCTTATGGCTCACTCCCAGGAGAAAGCTGCACTCCACACAGTGGAAGCTGTACAGCATCTGCAAACACTGTGTTTTGCCATGAACTGGAAAAAGAGCTCTCCGCTTCCCACCCAGTCGTTAATTTACCTGGGTGTGGACTTGAACTCCGCCACCATGAGAGAAAAGCTGTCCCCAGCCAGGCTGGATGCGCTAAGCTCTCTGCTGTCTCACTTTGCTGCTGTGACACCATAAATTTCCCCGTTGTGGGATTAATAAAGGATTATCTTATCTTATCTTATCTTATCGCACCTCACAGAGTGGTGACAGCGCTGTCTGTGATGCGTCTGCTAGGCATGATGTCTGCAAGTCACGTGGTGGTCCTCTTGGGACTCCTCCACACAAAATTCAGAGATGGTTCAGCCGCCCGCGTCTCGACCCAATACGGCACAGAAGATGCATGCTGTCCATCCCTCCCTCACTGCAGTCAGACCTGGCACTGGTCCGACTGCAGTGATTGTACTGGTACTGGTACTGGAAAACCCCCCATGTCCTGTCGACAGGGGTTCCCCTCGGGAGAGCGACGTCACACATATCGGTGTACACAGACGTGTCCCTTTCCGGCTGGGGAGGGATGTACGAGTCTCACGTTGTGGGGGGAAAATGGGAGAATCCTCCTTCCCTCCACATAAACTATCTGGAACTGTCCACGGTGCTCAAAGTGCTAAAGCACTTTTTTCCGATGCTGACGAACAGGCATGTCGTAGTGAGGACAGACAACATGACAGCGGCAGCATACATCAACCGTCAGGGCGGTGGGCGCTCAGCCCGGTTGCTGGAGATAGACAGGAGCCTCTTGCTGTGGTCTCACAGACACCTGCTCTCCATCAAAGCGGTGTACATCCCGGGGGTACAGAACCGCACTGCGGACTTGATGTCTCACGGCGGTCCCTCCCACAACGAGTGGAAACTGAGTACCACACTAGTTCAGATGTTGTCGGACAATCCTCCATTGGGGGTGGATGCCTTCTCTCACCGGCCGTGGCCCAGGGTGCGTTTCCCCCAGTTCCCCTGATTTCTCGCCTCTTAGTGCGTGTTCAGGAGGAGAACGTAGCGGTTATTCTAGTGGCACCAGAACGCACGAGCGCGTCTTGGTTCCCAATCATGGTGCAGCTGCTGGCGGGGAAACCGTGACAGCTCCCATGGTGCAGAGACGCACTGTCACAGCTGGACGGTGCGATCCTCCACCTCCCGGTAATAGGCCAACAACTGTGGGCCTGGCGACTGAATGGGAGAGCTTGGAAAGGTTAGGTCTGCCCCCTGCGGTGGTGCGCACTATCCAAGGTGCGAGAGCCCCTTCTACTACAGCATGTTACATGGGTAGATGGTCTGCTTTTCAGCGCTGGTGTGTGGAGAGAGGCTCAGATCCCACGTTGTGTCCTCTGCCTCTCGTGTTAACCTTCCTTCAGACGCTGGTAGATAACGATTTGGCTCCATCTACAATCAAAGCGTATGCTGCAGCCATTTCATCCTGCCACGAGGGCTATGGAGAGAGATCAGTTTTCATGCATCCCTTGGTGAAGCGCTTTTTAAAGGGAGTCAGACGACAGAAACCTGTTGTGCGCTCTCTAGCTCCACAGTGGGATTTACCTCTGGTGTTACGCGCTCTAGGGGGTCCCCCTTTCGAGCCGATAGCCCAAATCTCTCTCAAGATGCTATCCCTGAAAACAGCGCTCCCCCTAGCCCTTACGTCGTCTAAGAGAGTGAGTGATTTATGCGCGCTGTCGGTCTCGCCGTCCTGCCTTTCTATTAGAGAGGACGGGAGCGCAGCGACTTTACAGCCAAATCTCTCATTCACACCTAAAGTCCTAACAAACTCCTTTCAGTCGAGAATTATTTCCCTCGAGGGGTTCTTCCCCCCGCCTCACAGAAATGAGGCAGAGGAAGCGTCTCAGGAGTGCGTGCTTTGTCTCAGTATGTTTTGCGCACAGCAAACATCCAACAGACAGCAGCTGTTTGTTCATTACAGAGGGCATTCATGTGATACCATCACACAAGCCTACAGTGCGGCGGAGCCGAGCCGCCGCAGGGCATCCAGGCGCACTCCACGAGAGCGTTGTCATCATCTACAGCCCTCCTCACAGGGATGGTGGTGGCAGACATCTGCGCAGCGGCATCTTGGGCTTCTCTGTGCCCTTTCATCCGTTTCTATCTGTGCGATGTTTCTGAGTCCTCTCTGACTCATTCAGTCTTAAACGTGCTAGACCGCAGATGACGCATTGTCAGATCTGGCGTTTTAACGCACATGCCAAACGGTGTGCCCCCAATCCAATCATCCGGATGTTTTCCTGCCTTATTACGCTTCTCATTATAGGGTTGTGAACTGGTGTGTGTAATCTGCTTGAGGTCCTTGGTGTCTCAGTGGGCATTGCCCTTAACCCAATAGCGACAGCTCTTAGAGGGCGAAGCCTATACGAAATAGAACGTTAGTTATGTTACCATAACTCCAGATTCTATGAGTATAGGCGTAGCCCTCTAAGACTTAGGCCCCCTGCTCCACCGACATTGGCCGAAGAAATTACTGGCTTTTGGGAGCAGAGCTCAGGTCCCGACGTCCTGATGTATATTCTGTAATTGAGGACCTGAGTGTAGCCACTGTAGCGTAAGTGGCGGGAAAGAAAATCTTCAGAGGGATAAACCCAATAGTGACAGCTCTTAGAGGGCTACGCCTATACTCATAGAATCTGGAGTTATGGTAACATAACTAACGTCAATAAGTTAGACTGTGGTGAATTTTACTTTCTAAGTTCCCCTGTGCTGCATCAGTCCACTGAGCAGATGCCACATCCTACTCAACCTTTCCAGCAAAGATGAATACTATGAAAACAAAATAACAGTAAAATGACCTCTGAATGTGTGATGCTTTCCCTGAAAAAGGAGGTTATTCCTGACTGGAAAATAAAGCATACTAGCTTCCTCCAAATACACAATTACCATTATCTGTATTGTGGCACCCCAATGCCACTGTGTTGCATTGTTGGAGCAAGCCAATAACTTCAGCACCATGGACAGCATCCTTTCCACAGCGCAGGCCACTGGGGAAAGTACTAGAGGGCAAGTATTACCCCAATGACCTGCTCTGCACCTGGTAAAGCAGCCACAGGTGAGCTGCATTATCCTAACGGCTGCTGATCCAGTTGGGAGCAGTTTTAAGCAGAGGAAGACCAGAGGGAGGCAGAAAAAATGACGAACGTAATAGTAAGAAAATGTAGAACATATGTGGCCTGATAATGAATGATGTAACCGGACACAGAGCAAAATTTATTTTATTCCCCGACTGCACTCAATAAAGAACAGCATTAATTCTGTAATTTTGAGAATTTAAGATAATCACCGTGATAACAAAACAGAATAGTTATTTTCCCCTTTTTTTGTACTTAATTAACATCAGTGAAATCAGAAAGGAAGCAGATATGTCTCCTGTGAACAACCTAATGAACTCTGGACATTAGATATCTATAGACAACAGTAGTGGCTTGTTTCTAAATAAAGAAATTGAAATACAACACAAATAAATACATATGTTAAGCCACACAACTTATATGGTTATCTTACAGTAAAGTACATTAGTTCACTAGGAAATATACATTCATGAACAAAATATACTTAAACATTATTACATGAGCTCAAAATAAATTCGGAAGAAAGTCATGAACTCACTTTCACTCCAGTGTGCAGCCTGCGCGCTAAGACACACACCTGGAACTCAACACGACTTTCTATCTCCCCTCTAAATTAGGCAGAAGCATACAAAATGGACACAATTTATTGAAACAGAAATAGAAATAGATTGAAATATCCATAAGTGTACTTTATCACCACTTACACTGCCTCGCTGTTCAGTATTGCCCTCAGCGTGGTAGGGATATCACACACGTAACCCGTTTTACCAATCTACAACAGTCGGCAAGGATACAAAATCATCATTCATCAACCTTAGTCTGCTAGCTTCATCATACTCTCATTTACTGACACTGATAACCATTTTATATTTTATCAACATTTATAGGGATATTTCTCCTACACATAGGCAAAAATACACACCTCAGTGGTCTCTAGTTTTCCGGTACTGTCACTTAAGTATGTGAGATTGGATCTCTTGCATTTTCATTGACTGGTTTCTAAATCTAATCTAATCTATCACATCTAAAATGTGGATGTAAAGTGCAGAGGGTAAGTGATTTTTTGTCTTTGACAAGGCTGAGAAAGAGGAGGGACGGAGAAAACAACATTTGTTTCTCCTCCTGTGAGCCCTGCAGCCTCCACAGTTCATTTCATTCAGGTTAATGAACACCATTTACCAGGCAGGGAGCAGCTTGGAGGAAAGGCTAAGAAAGACCAAGGCTGCTGACCAACAGGAGATAGAAACACTCCCACAGGAGACACCAGGAGCGACCCTCCATGTTAATGAATAAGCCTTTGATGATGGAATTTATTCTGTGGGAAATACGACTTAGATGAAAAATACATTTCACACCCACAGCTCTCTTAACATTTGAAAACCTCAGCCATAAAATGTATTCAGTTCTCTCCCATTGCTTCCTCCTCTGCAGTATGGATATATTCTTCTTTGCTTTGCTCTGTCACTTTGAGACAGAGACAGTAGCTACTTAAAGACTCTACTGATAAAAGCCATGGCTTGTGGTGTCTGTGTGTAAAGCAAATAATCAAGATGTCTCTATTAATGGAAAGGTAAAGGATGAAGACAAAACTATTCAGTAAGCATTTGAAATGTTTATGTTAAGCAACAGTTATGCTGCTCTTTAACTGGAGAGCATGGACAAACCTGAAGGGATAGCAATATTACCCTTCAGGCAGAGAAAAACAAGGCAGAGTTTCTCACTCCAGATGGGCCTTACAGATGTGTTGTTGAGTCTACAAATGCTTCTCGGATACACACCAGTACAGCATGAGCAAGTTTACTTTGCTGTTGTACAAAACTCCTAATCTAATTACCATACCTGACTCTACTGCAGCTGAATATTCATTCTGCTTATTAGTAGTTGAGAGTTGTAGAGAAATCTGCTTTTGTGTGAACTGGTTTAAAGATTTTTAATGAAAAGTTGTTCCAAAGGAAACAGATCTGCAGCCAAACTGCAGAGAGCATGGAGGTTTTCCCTCTGTCCATCCTTGTTGTTGTGTAGCTGAGGAAATGATTTACTGCTTCAGAGAGTTCTCCCTGTGGTAAAATGGACTCAAGGAAATCAATTCTGCATTTGACCCTTTGAGGTCCTCTGTCTCACACCAAGTATCCACAGAGATCTGCAAAGTGTGCAAAACACCCCCAGAGTTCACTGCCACCAGCGTTGGCAAAGAAAGCATCTTATTTATCTACTGCAAGTCATAGTATGCAAACAGAGTATACTGTGCTACGATTGTGTGTGTGTGTGTGTGTGTGTGCGTGTGGGTGTGTGTGATCGTGTGTGTATGTGTGTGTGTGCATGTGCGTGTGTGTGTGTAGGCAGCTGATAGTAGCTAAGTGACAATGACTGGCTGTGACTGTGAGTACTGGTTTGATTGACAGCCACTCAAGGTGTGTTCAGACATGTGCTTGTTATCCAGCAGCTGCTCATTATAAACTCCACTATTCTGACACTGCAGCCACCACTTCTTCCACTTGACATTCTGCAACTGGTTTCCTAACTGGAAATACAAGTCCTGTCAGACAGCTGTCCCTGCCTCAGCAGCATCCACTGCAGTGTTACTGTTTAACATAATAATTATCCTAACAGTTTTCTTTTGTTTAATGTGTTTGTTCTGCTTTCATTGACACTTAACACACTGTTACATTTTATAGGATAACTTGCACTGGCAAAAGACAAAGAAGAGACTTATTCTTACAATTGGAAATACATTTAATACAGATATTGGGACTCATAAAGATGGATGCTGAAAAGCCAATGTTCCAACTTGACAACTGATATTTTACTGAACTCCAACTGAATGTCTGGTTTCAAGTCCTAAGTACACACTCTACAGCATTACCTGCCTCTTTGAGAAAGTCCATAAGGAGTTGACTGGAAGCTTATAATACCACAAATAAACACAGAAGAATCTCTCAAAGAAATTATAGGCAACTGAAAAAGTATTTGCAGGTTACTGTGCAAGGCTGTGCTTCTAATTCTGATCTCAGACCGAAAAATTCCCACTCATCAAAACATACAGACTAAATGATGCAGAACAGGTCAGGTGTGGAATCTGGACTGAATGATGTTATTTATCTAACCTGGCTTACAGCGATCATGGCTGGTCTGACATTTCTGCCCTGCTCATAACTGAGACCCTCCAAGCAATGGAAGATTAATGAGCACATTAGCTGCATTCATTTTGACACTGGTCCCAATAGAGCACTCATTTGGTGTGAGAACAATAGAGCCCGAATCCCTCTCATTTCTCAGACAAGAGTTTCATCTGGTGATAAAGATTAAAGAACAGGGAGAAAAAAAATATGAAAACATCATAGGATGGGGAAATAGAAAAGAAAAAAACAAATGGTTAATCTGGACAAAACTCCTGTTCCATTAGTCAAGGATGAGAAGAGTAAACACTGTTTGCCACTGAAATCTCTGTCCATTCAGAATGTGTCTGACTCCCAGGGAGCTGTCAGTCTGAAGGGAGTTAAGCCCCGCCCCCCTCCCTGCTCTGCTGAACACAACCAGGCTGTTTCCTGGTGGCTTTACCTGGCCGTTACACTACAGTGCTGTATAAGCCCAACACAAAGACCAGAGCAGAGCAGAGCAGCGGGGAGAACGACAGGGAAGACGTGTAGCTCTGTCATCCAGAATTGTGTGTGTGTGTGTGTGTGTGCAGTATCTATTTCTGTGTTTATGTACCTATTTGTGTTGAAGGTGTGAGGAACTGGATGCCACTGGAGTCCCAACAGCCAGAGGCCTTTAACAGACTGTCAGCAAGCCAATTAAGAGCTAATTAATGTCAGATTAAATTGTGGCTGTTCAGTGATCTTATTAGAAGTGTTGGGTGAATAAATTAATTACTGCTTCACAGATGGCATTAGAGAACGGATCATTGATTGCGGGTAAAGAAAGAGCTGAAGTTAGTGAAACACTTGAGCAAAACTCCAGAATATTGAGTTGAAGATAACTTTTAAAAGACAAAAGTAACACACTGGAGTCCTGTGTCTTCCAGCACAATAAATGCCTGCGTTACTAATTCACACCCATGGTCCTGAATTAGATATACTGCAGGAGAAAACCAAGCTTTCTTTGTTACACAAGCAGAACTAATTATGTTACACAAGCATCGCCAAGCATGGCCAGATTAAAGCAAAAGACATTCAATAGTGCTACCAAGCACAATCAAAAACAACAAAATTCAGTTCAGTGTTTCTGTTTTATCTCATGTGGTGTTTTAGAGTTATCAACTATCCATCCTTGACACTTCATCTCCCTGTAAGCAGCATCATATAAACTGTCTTCATTGTCAGAGGACTTGGGAGTCATTATCTGTACTGTCCACCCAACTCTGCAGCTCTGTGAAGTCTTAACTCAACAAAAACTAATTGAGAGAGTGAGAGAGAGAGAGAGAGAGAGGGAGAGAGAGAGAGAGAGAGAGAGAGAGAGAGAGAGAGAGAGAGAGAGAGAGAGAGAGAGAGAGAATCAATATTCTAGTGTTGGATTATGCAACAAAACAGAGATAAATTAGCATAACATTATTCTCCTGTAAAAGTCCCCTCGGTTTAGTAATCTATGTGGTTCCCACATCAGACAACTAGGATGGAGGAGGGAAACTGGACTCAATTTGGTTTGTCTCTCTCTTCTTTGTCTCTCTTCCTCCCTGTTTCTACCTCTTATTCTCCTGTCTTTCTCCCCACCTCTCTCCAGGCTAATCTCTGGTGATAGATAGATGCTTTGTGGCCTCATTACTTTCTTCAGCCTTGCTGACGTTCTGTCTCTCATTTGTCACATCCATTCCACTGCATTCAGATTGACTTTTATAAGAAAACCTTGTTTAAAGGCAAAAAAAAAATGAGACTCTCAGTCCTGCTGCATGTCACAAATAGTCTGTGTGTGTTTTCTAAGTTGTTTACACATTGAATTGAAGGCAAGGCCCCGATGTAAGATGTGTATCTATCTCTTTATGAAAGACCCTGTTTCTCTCTTTGCACATCCTCATTGTAAAGAGAAAATATGGAATGTGGGAATAATTTGGTCTACAATTGTCTCATGATTATGCAAATTAATACCCACAAAGCTCTCAGGGAAATTTGTTTGGAATCATTTAGTGTCAAAATTATAACTGGGTTATCATGGTGATTTAATGTATTTAATTTATTTATATTTACTGTTGGCTGTGTTTATTTCAGGCAGACATTGAGTTCATCTTCTAGAAATGGAGAGCTGATCAGAGCAGAATTGGATCCACAGAGACCAAAGAGAAACTACTGGAGCCTCAGTCTCTGTGTAACAGGTCAATGCAATCTGTCCATGACCTGTCGTTCAATGGCAATAAAACACAAATACACTGACACCTGACCTCAGGAGCTGTTTGTTGAATCTTGCTCTATATAGGTCAATAAACAATCTGAGAAAACCCACAGCCTCACAAAAGGCCATGCTCAATGATCCATCTGTGGGATTTGTGTGTGCTGGGCTCTCTGGTAACAGACTGTGTATTTCTGCTATCAGCAGCATTAAAGACGGTATTATGGATTCAGGCACACAACAATATTGGTATTGTAGTTGTTGTAGTTTCATAATTAGAATGTTTTGTTAGTACACTGATAGTAAATGTAAACTTCTTACAGCTCTACTGTATCCAAGATTCAACCTCCTCCTGGACTAAACTGCTTCTTCAATGCTGATTCTCCATTGTAATTTCCCATTCCTCTACATTACTAAGGTCTATCATCTAGGCAGGGATCCAGTCCACATTGTGACTAATAAAAATACAAATCAATAACTTCAGCAGGAGTATAAAATGAGACTTTAAGTCTATCAGACAGCCGTGGTCAATAGCACACAGCAGGAGAATCTCTGTGTAAAACAACATAGTGGGTATTTGCTTTGGCAAAACTCCACTTTCACCAGCTGCTGGCCTCAAGTTTAGCTTGGCTCTGTGTAGGTGGAGAGCTGGGTTCAAGCTTGAGAGGCTTTACCATCCACCCAACTGGGTTAAGGTCCTGTAATGATAGTTATGCATTGTCAGTGTAGTTCTATGATCACAGGCGGAGCCCTCTAACGGTCTCTATTGGCTTTGCCACTCATCTAGTCGCCTCAGTGCACTGAAATTTGCATGCACTTGGTCAGCCAATGAGGATGAGCCTATTCAACCCTATGGGGCCTCACTCTATAAATGGCAAGTGGCCCTCTACATCGACTTTTCTTCAGCGAGACAAAGAGAGAATCTGAGAGACAAAACAACACTGCCAAGGATGGCGTCTCAGTCTCACCCACTGCGCGACCTGCCCGACCTGCCCCGGCCTGATCGCTGACGTGGACCCACACAAATCTGCTACTGCTACGCTCCACCTCATTGCTCGGTGAAACTAGACTTCCCTACCGTTATCAGAAAAGCCACCGAGACCATCGGCATCCAGCTATAACCTCCTGACCACCCTTGCCATGCCAATAGGCTGCTTCAGGGTGCGTACAGGCTGGCGGCAATGGAGACCTGGAAGAGGTTAGGGAATGTGTGGAGGCCTCTCCACAGTCGGTGTACAACATGTGTGGTTGGGCCTGACCGCCCTCCGGAGGAAGTATAAAAAAGATCTTCTTGGTGCCCTGCTGTGGCCAGAGGGACTGTTTGGAGCATCCATCTCCCTGGCTACTCAACTTCAGACATCATATTCCGTTGGCATCTACTTCCAGCAAACAGAAGTCGCCAATGTTCCAGGACACGAAGGGGCGCCCCGCAGCATCGGCTAAGAGACATGAGTGCTGCAGAGTGGCCTGCGTGGCCCTTGCACCCTCCTCTGGCAATGAGAAACAAGAACTATGTAGGGAATTTCTAGCTTCTGCTCCACAGCTGGTCGCCTGCCCCCTGACAGAAATAGTGGAGCCTCTGTGTGTTGACAAAATGGATGGACAAAGCATTGTGACTGGGTTATTTACTACAGTTTCAATGCATTCTGCCTCCGTTCGGGTGGATGAGAGAGTGGATCATGTCTTCACACGAAGGCATGGATCTCCTCTCCCAGGAGATTAAGGAACTGCTTCAGAAGGAAGCAATTTCTGTGGTTCCTAAGGAGGACAGAGAGAGAGGTCTCTACTCCAGATATTTTCTTATTCCAAAGACAACTGGAGATATGAGACCCACAGATGTGGGCGATGCCCGCTCAACACATGCATCGCCCAGAGACCATTCCGCATGCTAAGGAGTGCTAAGCTAAGTATGGCTATGATTTTTTATTTTTCTCATCGCAGCTTCAAAAGCCATCAGAATCAACCTCAACGAACAAAGAAATGCATACAAGATGAACCCTCAAAAACAAAATGAATCAATATTATCGTTGGACATAGCATTTTACACCCCTATTCATTTTTACGTTAGACTGAAAAGGGGGCAGGATTCTGAGTCCTTTTTTTGGGTGGAAGAATGTGTCAGGCCTGACAGGATTAATGCTCATGTGTGAGAGTAAAGCTGGGAAATCAGTTAGTGGAGCCCAGATTAATTATGTCATCAATCTAAACGACATTAAATCAATGTTATATCTGTTGGTCATTGGTAACTCAACTGATTAACCTTCTGACAGACCAATAGTTGTGGTAAATAGGTTGGTCAATCATTGGTATAAATCATTGCTGGCATATAGCTGCACTTTCATACCTGCCAACACTCCCGATTTTCGCGGGAGTCTCCCTATTTTTAACCCTTTCTCCCGCTGTGCTCCCGATTGGTAATTTCTCCCGTTAATCTCCCGATTCCATAGTGATACAAATCAAATGGGTGTTTCTCAGTTTCTGTGGGGGATATGTGTCGTGGTACCTGGCAACCCAGCCCAGAGGCAGAGGTGAGCGTGCGCGGACGACCCTACCTGACGTGTGTCACTCGTCACTGCGCTCGCTCAAGCCCCCCCCGCTCCGCTCCGCTCAGTTTGCCACTGAAACCAGGTCCCAAGAAGAAGAAATACACTTCCACACGTCAGTCCACTTGGTGCGAGACCTTCCCCTTTCTAACCGCGAGCCACATCAGCAAACTTGTAAATGTACTAGCTATTTACGAGCTATTTTGTATAAACCAAGTGACATAATCTAGAAATATCAACACTGACTGAATGCTTGCTTATCTGGTATAGAAACAGATTTTTTCTTAGTTACTGGAAAATGGAAATGGAAACTACCATGGTAAACAAACAAACTACTTTGGTAGGGTCATATTTGATATTTTAAGTGCTTTTTTTTTTTTACATTTCATACTGCATTTCATTCTGTTATTTCTAGATTGGATTACATAGGCTATTAATCTCTGTGTGAGGTCACAAATGCAACTATATTGTACAATAATGTACAATAAATGTACAAAACGCACCAGAAAATAGTTGTTAAAGGCAGATTTTGATTCCCCCCCCCCCCCCCCCCCCCCCCCCGACAACAGACAATGTATAGCCTATCCATTCGTAAGAAAATCTCCCTCTTTTCCACAGCCTAATGTTGGCAGGTATGCACTTTGTATGCAGAAAATAAATAAATCACAGCTCTTTCAACCAATCTCTTCTTCATGGCAAGACTGTATTCAGACTGAATGAATTCTACTGGTTGAGGAGAGTTAAGGTTGGGGTTTTGATATGCTGATTAATGTGTAAGTACTACCAAGCGCCGCAGGTGCTGGAACCCTATTGTTTTTGTTGGGATTCTTCCTCCTCCTGTTTCTCTTCTTCCTTCTCCTCTTCTTCTTTTTCTACCTTAAAACAGCCTTTACCTCAGAGACTGTAAGTCCATTACTCAGGCAATAAAAATGACACTGAATGGCCACAAGTTTGTTTGTTTTTGTTTATGTGTGTGTGTGTGTGTGTGTGTGTGTGTGTGTGTGTGTGTGTATACATATATATTTATATACATTACTAAAAAGCAACAACTGTAGCACAGCAATCAAAGAGGCACAACAACACATGATGTGTGAAGTAATGGGATTTAGAAACCAAAGCAAACCCAGTCCTGGTCCAGGCCCAGCCCAGCCTCCAGCACTTTAATCACATAACCTCATTTTTATGAGGACAATCATTTCAAGAGGACAATAATGAGCAGTAATTAGATTTTCTAGCAGGAACCATGGAAAGTACATCAGCTGCTGTCACTCTTTGACTTAAAATGTAAATGAAGACACATAATCCTGCTTGATTGAAAAACTATTTTCCCTTTGTGAGAATGTAATAAACAAGGGTTCTGCCAAAGAGCTTTAGAGTCATTGGAGAGGCTTGTATTATGTAATGAAGCTGTGGAGAAGCCTGTGTTTTGTAATGAAGCATGTTAGTCAAAAAGACACTCAGGCACAGAGTGAAATGTATTCCCAAAACAACAGAGCAAGATAGACTATAGATTATAGTAATAGATACATACATCTTGGGTTGTATTCCAGAGACTGGAGTATGGAATGTATACATGCTGACTGCTGTATAAGACACACACCAGCATACACCAACAGACACACACACACACACACACACACACGCACACACACACACACACACACACACACACACACACACACACACACGTTCTTGAGTTCTCCATCACTTGTCAGTCCTGCTGCCTCAGAGTGATTGCTGCCAGCCTGTCCCTTCCTCCTTGACTGCAGCTGGATGATCTTCCAAAGTCCTTTAGAATGGAGCTGGTAAGGTTCTACATCTCATTATGATGTCACAGCAACAGACAGCTATGGAATCAGTCACTTCACCAGCAGAGAGGAGAAGACTGACAACTACATATAGACAGACACTGTTAAGTAGAGAAGTAGTTGTTCCATGTAGAATCCAGAGGTACTCAGTAGCTAAGGACACACACACACACACGCACACGCACACGCACACGCGCATGCACACACACACACACACACACACACACACACACACACACACACACACACACACACACACACACACACACAGATCTGTTCCTGATCTATCTGGGCCCATGTCTCAAACGTTAGTAGAAAGTGAATTAAATGAATTAAAATGAATTAAGAGCAAATATGCATTTACTCTGACTCTACGGACACTGAGCATAGAGTAAGGAAAAAACACAAATTACTTGTGGCTGGAGATGCAGCAAGACAGCACAGAGTATGGACCGGAAAATTCTGCAGACAAACACATGGTCACCACAACCAAATGACAAATTCTGAACATTACTTGAAAGAGAAGAGCCATAATTATTATGTATAGAGCTGATGCAATTCAAGATTAGGAAAAAACAAAGTCTTTAATGTGCTGTACAGGAAGAAAACTTCCCCTAAAACTCTAAGATCTTTTAATAGCTAGTGTAGGTGTATGAAGCAGATAGAAGGACATGAATTCTTCTGGCTTTCAGGAAATCCTCCCTGAGGCAGCGTGGCCTACATAGTCTTCTTCATGAAGCTCCACTGCTGCATTTCAAGCTGCTGCTTTCTGGGGGAGAAGGTGGTGTTAGCGTTAGCATCCCAGCGGGGAACGTGAGGCAGTATTCACAATAAAATGAAGAGACACGGAGGCAGGACGAGCAGTGTAGCTTAAATGCTTAAACAAACTCAAATCCTTAATGCTTTGTATCTATGTGTTTGGAGGGGAGGTCTCTGTAGGCCATTGTAAAAGAAGGAGGACAGAGAGCGGTGAGCCTGGGATTACTCAAAAAGGCAGCAGCTGTGGTCCCACTAGCTGGCAACACGTTTCTTTGTGAGAGAGGAAACGGGCAAGTAGGAGGGAGATTTGCCTCACCTTGGCACGCAGCCTTAAGATCACTCACTTGGCTCACTTGGTAATACAAATTACTGTCAGTTTCATTGCCAAGGTAGAACATGTTTGAGACTCAGGCTTCAAAAACTAAAGTACGGACTTCCCATCCTCTACAACACAAATTGTGCTGCAGGCTTTAGAGTTTGTCTCCAATGAACACAAACGCGCATGGCTCTGATGTATCTGCCTTTTACTTCTTTAAAGATTTCTTGGGCCAAGGAGCAGTTTTTGGTGCTGTCCGTCGTGCTGATCCTGCTTAGGCAGGGCCTCAGAAATGCCATATAAAGCAAAGAAGACCACTCACACAATCTTCTGGACCAAAATGGCATCAAAGAAAGTGAAAATTAAAAAATTCAGTGACACAAACAACGTAGGTAATGCTCAGTGCCATTATCAAGTTATTATTATAGCTAAGGTTCAGGAAAAAAGAACACACCTCAAACACACATTCGACACCCTAATCATTACCCTTTCTCTTTTCGTGTGTCTCAGTTCTATCGTTCACGCATACGTTTGCAGACAGACCAAGCTGTGACGAGCACTTATAGCTTAAGCAGCTTAATGGCTACCTGATTTATTCTCCACAGTCTTTTACCTGAACTCGTCATGGATCACGAGCGCCTCGGACTTCGGCTCAGACCTCCTTTGCCCACACAGCTACAGAATTTGCCTTCGTCTTCTCTCTATATCATGACGTCATCTGCTCAGTCTTCCCCAACCGCAGGGCAGAGCTTGATGTCTACCTGTTCATCATTCTGGACCTAGCCCTGCAGCTCAGCGGCACTGGATTTTATTCTTACCACGTTCTCTTCACCTCCCAGGCAGCAGGACACCTCCAGCAATTCAACCAGGGCACACATCGGGGCACCCTACACACTGAGCTTTACTGCTGCCGCTCCTCTTCCACGCTCCTTTGCTCCTGCTACAAACAACCCTTCGGCATTTTTTCGCCTCTCCCCCGCAGCCCTCCCTCAACCCACACTCATACTCAGCCATTCACCTACAGCTCTGTTCCTCAAGGCTTCGACAAAAGAGGAAGACCCATCCTGTGCCAGGGTGGTGAGCAATAATTTTAACAACGGACCTAGGTTGCAACAGATCTAGCTGCCGTTTCCTCCACACCTGCTCCTTCTATGGAGGAACCCACTCCAGGTCCAATTGCCCTCACAACCCCACCAAACAAGCTACGTATCTCAACACAACAATCAAAATCAACGCACTAGCCACCGCTTTAAAGAGCCACCCAGATCATCAGTTTGTTGACTTCCTCATTCACGGCTTCTTCATTCACATCCCGGATTGATCCCAGACACAATCTCCAGTCAGGTCTGGCTAAGCCCGTATCAGTCCAACATTCCGGCATTGTCACCAGGAAATACTCCAGCAAGAAGAGACTAATCATTGATCTTTCATCTCCCCACGGTCCCACCACCATCCATCCATAGTATTAACAGTCTCATCCCCAGTCTGGACTTTTCCATGCAATACGCAACCTTTCACCATGCCATTAACCTCATCCGTCTCGCAGGCCCTGTGCATTGAATGCCCCCCTGCTCTAAGTCTTAAGCCAATCAAGACCCAAGAGGACATCACATCAGCCTGTCAACCTCAGTCGAGCTGCTGTGTGAATCTGATGTAAACGTGTGTTTCAGGGTTTTGCTCTTGATAAGAAACCTGGTACAAACCAAATGAAACACAATAAATCAGATGTGTCTTCATTGGTGCTTGATAGTTAACAGAGTTGTGTTCAGAGTCTGTGATGAAGATCAGAGTAGAACAGAACCAAAGCCTCTGCTCACCAAGCCCACACAGCACTTGGAGCACATTAGTCAGACAGACTCAATGCAGACTTGACAAGCTAAAACTGTCTGGTAGAGATAACAGTAACATATCAGTTTGTGTCTGATCTTCACTAGCGTAAAAAGTGAAATATATATGGAGCAGGGAGACGAGGAAAGCAGGTGAGGAGAAGTCAAAGAGGGAAGGTTCAAACTGTGACTGACTGATTAAATTGGCATTCTGGCCTCCTCTACCAGCTACAGCCTGGGCCTCCTATACCAGCTACAGTCTGGGCCTCCTCTACCAGCTACAGCCTGGGCCTCCTCCTCTGGGTTGGCCGGTGCGGTCGCCCGGTCTGGGTCCTGTCGGGCTTTTGTGGGGGCGGCTTGATCGTGGCGTCCGTGGGTGATGCCCTGTGGGCCGTTTGCGCCGGTGGCGGGTCCTGCGGGGGGCGTGGGGTGGGGCTTCGCCAGGTGTACTGGGGGCCTGGCGGCTGGAGTGCCTGGGGTCTGCGGGGTTGTCGCTGCTGCGCATGGGGGGTTCTTTGATGGGCGGGGGGGTTTGGGGAGTGGAGGAGTCGTTTGGAGTGGAGGTATGGGTTTGTGGCATTGTCAGTGTCTCGGCTGTATTTCTGATCGGTTTGGTGCTGCCCTGGTGGATTGGGGTATCGGTCTCTTTCGGGGGCATGGAGGGTTCTTGGTGGCTCCGGACTCTTGAACGGTAGTGTAGCCTACTTGTACCTGTATGTCCATTTTATTGCTTTCTTGTGTTTTGGCACACACTTTTATTCAAAGTTCCATCTGTTTTTAATTGTATATCTGTTTGTTTGTTTGTTTATTTTTAGTTGCACCTGTTTATCTCTTGTATTACCTTTTATTCCTATTTTTTATCACTTCTTTTCGGCACACACTTTTATGTAAAGTTCGATCTGTTTTTAATTGTATCTCTGTTTGTTTGTGTGTTTTTAGTTGTACCTGTCTACCTCATATATTACCTTTTATGCCTATTTTCTTTTATTGCTGCTTTTGGATTTTATTGTATGTAAAGCACTTTGTAAACATTAAAGTTAAATAAAGTTATTATTGTTATTATTATTATTCCAGCTACAGCCTGGGCTTCCTCTACCAGCTACACCCAGGGCCTCCACTACCAGCTACAGCCTGATCTCCTCTACCAGCTACAAAGTAATCATGGCTAATCCCAAACTGTTTTACTTTCTCTTTGCTCTCTTTACTTTTTGATCAACTTTTTTGGCTTGTGTGATAATTTAGGTTGTCCTGACAGTGGCTTGAATATTGATGATTTTTGCTTTTCTGACTTTCTGACGTGGGTTTTCTCCATATTAATTCTAGAAGCTTATTGCCAAAGCTAGATCAGTTGAAAGTTTGTGTTCATACTGCTAATCCAGATGTACTGGTTATTAGTGCAACCTGGCTCAAAAAGAGCATCTCCAACTCGGAGGTCAATCTGTCTGGTTATAATTTATTCCGATAGAATGTGGTGTTGCTATCTATACCAAGGAGCAACTCCAGTGCTCTGTGATCACTGCCAAATCTGTACCCAAACAATTCGATCTGTCTAAAAGTTGCTGGGTGTTATCGTCCGCCATCAGCACCAGTTGGTGCCCTTACAGCCTTAAGCTGTCTCCTTGCTCCTCACCTCAGGTCTGAGTTTGTCTTATTAGGAGACCTTAACTGGGATATGCTGAAACCACCAGAGAAAGTCTCTCTGCAACTTGATCCTCTTAATCTCTCACAAATTATTTCTACTCCGACAATATATGATACCAAGCAGTCAGAAAAGGCAACTCTCATTGATGTTATACTCACAAACATACCCCACATGTAGTGTGCTGGGGTTTTCTGTAATGATCTCAGTGACCATTGTTTTACAGCTTGTATTCGTGCAAATTGTTCCGTTAAAAAAACACCTCTGGTCTGTTATAAATGTTGCTTGACCTAGCCACTATAAAATGGCATAGAATCAGTCTGATCCCCTCTATTAAAGATGCCTGGAACCTGTTTTATAATGATTTTAGTACCATTATCAATAAACATGCCCCCAGAAGGTCAATGAGAATTAAGACTCGTCTCAGTCCGTGGGTTAACCGTGATCTGGTTGAGCTCGCAAAAATGTCTCCTGCCGTAAGGCTCGACTCTCGCAGTCTCCTACAGATTAGCTGACATTCAGACAACTTCGAAATAAATGCACCCAGACCATCCAAAAACTCAAAGCTGATTATTTTAAAGATCAGTTCTCCCATAGTATCTCAGATCCAAATAAGTTCTGGAAAGCGGTCAGAGTTATGGAAGATAGGAACCCATTCTCCCGGTTTCCTATGTCCCTTAACTCTGATGGTACAATCGTTTCAGACAAGGTGCTCATGGCAGAGGTCTTCAATCGCCATTTCATCACATCTGGGTTCTTATTTGATTCTATCAACCCCCCCGAGCCCCCCAATTCTGTTAGCCTGTCTGACGCTGTGTCTTTACACAGTGCCATCTCATCTCATCTTCAGTACAGTCTTTCAGTTTTCGCACTATCACTGAGGATGAAGTGCTGGATGAGCTACTTAAGCTAGACCCTAAAAAACTGATCCCATAATTGCTGCCCCAGTTTCTTATCTCTTTAATCTTTCCATTCAAACAGCTGAAATCCCTTGTTCTTGGAAAGCTGCTATTGTTTTACCTTTGTTTAAAGGGGGTGATCAGACTGATCCTAATTGTTATAGGCCTATTTCTATCTTGCCCTGTATATCTAAGATTTTGGAAAAACTCATAAATAGGCAACTAACATCATATCTTGACACTTACAGTATTATCTCTAGTATGCAATCTGGTTTCCGGTCTGGGCATGGCTGTGTCACTGCAACTCTTAAGGTCCTCAATGACATTATTACCACTCTTGATTCCAAACAACATTGTGCAGCAATTTTTATTGATCTAGCAAAAGCTTTTGACACAGTAGACCACTCGATTCTCAGAGACAGACTTGGTAACATTGGTGTCAACTACCATTCCTTAGCCTGGTTCTCCTGCTATTTGTCTGGTAGAACCCAGTGCGTTAAATCAGAACACCACCTGTCGCAGCCCTTGCCTGTCACTAAAGGTGTACCTCAAGGCTCCATCCTTGGCCCCACTCTGTTCTCCTTATACATAATAACATTGTCAGTGTAGTAGGAAATTCAAAGACTCATTTGTATGCAGATGATACAGTTTTATATTCAGTTGGACCTTCCCCTGATGCTGTTCTGCGCTCTCTTCAAGACAGCTTCATTAGTATACAGGTGGCTTTCTCTAGTCTTAACCTTGTTTTAAACTCATCTAAAACAAAAGTTATGTGGTTTGGTAGGAAGTCTGTTATCCTGCCTGGAAGCATCACAACAACCAATGGCTCAGTTCTGGACACAGTCACCTCTTATAAATACCTCGGTATATGGTCAGATAATACACTTTCTTTTTCTCAGCATTTATTACATCTTCAGTCAAAAGTAAAAGCAAGTCTTGGCTTCTTGTACCGGAATCGCAATTCCTTTACTCACTCTGCGAAACGCTCCCTAGTCCAAATGACCATTCTCCCCTTGTTTGTCTATGGCGATGTCATTTACAGGCATGCAAGCAAGAGTGTCCTTGAACGCCTAAGTGTTTTGTACCACTCAGCAATTAGGTTTGCCACAAATGCCCCCTATACAACACATCATTGTGACTTATACACTTCTGTTAATTGGCCATCGTTACACATTCGACGAGAGATTCATTGGCTTACACTCGTTTACAAAACCCTCCTTGGTCTGACTCCTCCTTATTTGATACACTTGTTAAAGTGTATCAAATAAGATCCTAAGGCCAGTAAGGCCAGTCCTCCTTCCAATTTGCTGCTCCCAGCAGTTGATTGAATGAGCTGCAAAAGACTTTGAAACTGGACAAATTGATCTCCCTCACTACTTTTAAGGACTCTATTGCAGAGTTGTTCACACACACCTGCAACTGTCACCCAGCCTTTTAACTGACAAAAAAATTGTCTGTTCTGCTTCATGACTTTGCCTTGCCTCTGCAATGTATGTAACATTTGTGTCTGATAGTCTTATCTGGATTGTTCTTTATTTAGTTTCTTTTGTGTGTTTTTTTTTTTGTCCCCTTTTTGCTTTACCCTTCGAGAGGTCCTTTTGTCCTCTTGCTAGGCCATCATTATAAATAAGAATTTGTTCTTAATTGACCTGCCTGGTTAAATAATGGTTAAATAAAAAAATTAAAAAAAATTCAAGGAGTCAGATGTGCTGCTGTAGAGAGATTTCATATCCTCTCCTCACACACCAAATGAACTGGACTTACACGCCTAATATAATACACTGGACCTCTGAAATGGCATTTTAGATGGGTCAGTTATGTTTTCAAATAGAATAATTTGAGAGATGAGGCTTAGAGATCTATTAAGTGTAAGATACATCCAAGAGGTTGAACTTTTAGTGAGTAAAAGGAGCTCCATACTTTGTCTGTTCATCTGATTTTATGTATGCTAAAAGTACCCACTGAAAAGGACAGATAATGCATTTCCCCCTTGGAAAAAAATACCTGATATTGGTATGAAGCATCGGTATACAGGACTTATTGGTGGTATCACCTGTTGGTGATAATGTGGCACAATGGCCATACCACTACAGTCGGTGTCAGATGTACACACACACACACACACACACACAGTCAGGTTAATCCCTAGCTGTGTGTCAGCTGGTATTTCCCATTCTAAAGGGAGATGGGCTGTGACAGTCATTACTGCAGCACACACTCCCTGAATAAGAAACCAGCCACCGCTTTTACACTGGAAACACACTCAAATACACAGAAAGAAAGAAAGAAAGAAAGAAAGAAAGATATAATGTTGAAGAAGTACATCAAATACAAGTACATGGAATCTCTAGATCACCCATCTTTAGTTTTCTTACTACTGCATGAAAAAGTAAAGTATGAATATAATTTTTAATTTGAGATGAAGCAAGCAGAGTCAAATTCAATTTCCAGGATCTAAAATTACTCATTCCTTCACATTCTCAGCGAACTGTGTCAAATGATGCTAAATTAAAACTGCTTCTATGTGAATAATATGATGAGGCATGTCTGCTGGAGAGTACATCGGCTATATGATCAGCTCCAGTGGACATGATGATGAGTCTTTTGACTAGGGAATGCTTCCTACTCATTAAGACACACTGTGACATCACAATGTTCACCAATGTTGTACCACTGGACTGAGAGAAACCTTCAGCACCAGGTACAGCCCCCTTTCTCCCAGTATAGACCGCTGGAGTCCTACCAGATAGAGTTGTTCCATTAGCTGCAAACAGTATGTTCTCTCTTTACTTTGGCTGACAAATTACTTTTTCTTCCTTCAATGTTGTTCTCATATTACAGCTTAACTAAAACAAAGTGCTTTTTAATCAGTGCTGTAGTTTGAGGAAGAGGACTCCTATGGAGCATTGTCTGGCGAAGACCAATGAGAACATTCCTTTAAAATGTGATAAATGGCTTATTTAACTAAATGTTGAATAATGACTTGTTTGTGTTCACTCCACTTTGGAGATAAACAGATGAGTAATGGTCAGTAGGCTCTGATGTGTGTCTGTAGCTGTTCTTAATTCAACACCAAAACAAAGCCAGCCGTCCTTAGAGGAGACGACAAGGAGGAGCGGAGACTGGAGGAGAGGAGCTGCAGGTGGAAAACTGGTGATTCTACAGTTCCTTCATCTTACTGATGATTTACTGCAGAGAGAGAGAGACCTGCTGTTGTGCCCTCAAGCAAGGCACTCAACCTAACTGCTTTGGTAAACATCCAGCTGAGGAGATTAATAACTTTATTCAAATTCAACCTGAGGTGAGCAGCCCCAGGTAAGAGCATCTGTGCTGGGAATACAGGAATCATCAGGGGGAAGCTGAGAAAAACCTGCAGCTGAAATTACCATAAAACATAAAGGTAAAAATACTCATATCAGCTTCACAAAATATATCTGTTTGAACAACACAAAGTCAAACTGAAAGTCATTTTATTTAATGGGACACTGCTGAAAAACAATGCCTGATATAGGTGCAGAGTCATATATCTCAAAGGCATACACTGAGGAAAATATATTTTTCAAGTAAACTTTATGAACAGATTTCTATGAATTGTTCAGCACTGGGGGAGGTTTGCACTCTTCGCCTTCTAGTTTCAGTTTCATCTCCAGGGTATGAAAGATAATTTCAAGGAGAGACAAGATTCATCTTGCAGAGAAGAATTACCCAGATACTACCTCGAAAAAGAGATCTTGTAATCTCAATGGGACTCACCTGGTTAAATAAAGGTTTAATAATAATAATAATAATAATAATAATAATAATAATAATAATAATACACTGAACATTATCCAGAAAGAGCTCTTTCTTTGGCAGTAAAAGCACAAACAATCAGGAACACTAAGTACAGTCAGTCTACTTTGCAGGTAACAGCGATACTGAGGACAGTAATAAAAAGATACTGAAGTGGATGTGTTGAGATTGAAATGTACAGTCAAATGATTCAAATAGACTCACTCAGAGTGAAGACAGACCAGCCTTGGAACCAGAAGTAGGACAAATATATTCTCAAACACAAATAATATATCAAACACACACGCAAGCCCACATGCACACACACTTTACCAGTTTCTATTTTGAGTCCCACAAGATAGTGTAACCCTAGTAAATAGGCAAACACACACACACATCTCCACACACATCCTCCTCACACAGACTGTAACAAAGCTCTCTTTATCCGTTGCCTTCAGTCAGAAAGCCCATTGAGATCCACCTCTAAACAGACTGAATGAGTAAACACACAGCCATTCCTCTCCTGCAGTTCACATATTTATTAAGGTGCTGTGGTTACTAGAGCTAGCTGCTCCTACCAATGACAGAGATTTTCATTAGTAGGAGAGTCACAGCAGGAGACACACACAGGACACACAGAGAGACACACTGCTACCAGGCTTCTGATTGACTAATTCCTCGAGACATAATGGCCAATCCTTGGGTCTGGTTGGCTATTTATTAGATGGCATTTTCACACATATTGGATGGTAACAGGTAGCAGATGACTGAATAACACTGTCTCTGGTTTCCCTTGGGTGCACAGTATGGATTTATCCAGCAAACTTGCTTTACTGATATTCCAGCTGGTAAAATCATAGCATTTTAAATCTGTTGATCCCCTTGAGTTCCCTATATTGGATGATATAAAGATATAAATAGTCCTATATAAAGTTATAGCTATTGTTAACATACACTGATTCACTGCTAGCAATGCATCACTGATTTCATGCGATTATGTGAGAAACTGATTTTAACACAACACCTGTCATACGCAGGCACCAGTAAAAGTTCTTCTTTTATAATTCATTTTTCTTTAATTTTCTTCTTCTGCGTTCATGCTGAGTTTAGCGAAAAATGATTCAGTGGGCTTACAGACACACACACACACACACACACACACACACCTGCCATAGCAGCTGAGCCACTCCATCATATTGATTAACCATACACCATTTCACCGGAAAAACACTTTCACTCCCACATATTTAATTTCACTCTGGACACATTATTCAAATGTTACACTGCTAGACTGTTTCGTATGAAAACCAACCACAACCAACGCAGTTCAACTTGATGTCTTTTACTAATGTCACTGAAAAACCAATGATTTCCTGTCAGGGGGAGTTGGATCATGTGACCGGCCATTTCACATGTATTGATCCTGGCATCATTTCCAAGACATTATTCAAAACGTACAGACAGCCTCTCAGGAAGAAGCTGTTCAGCACTGTTTCGTGGTTGATTCCATTTGTTGAAGACAGTGAGAGAGCAGAGAGATAACACAGAGTTTAAACAGTCTTCACTACTTTTCTCTTTGGTTTGATAATCAGTCTCTCCTTTTGATTTCCAGAGGAAACTCCCACTGGGATGATGGGTTTGTGTTTGGCTGCAGGAATGAACAAATAACTGCAGCAGTGTCTGCTAGATTGTTTCTTTTTATGTCTGAGAGTGTGAAGGCTTCCCGTGTTCAGACGACGACTTGACATTCAAAACAAAAAGTTGCTGCCAACATCCATACAGAATCAAGCAATGTGCTTTATCAACATTGTCTGTCCTTACCAACTGACTAACGAAGTACAGCAGAGCTGAAGCACTGAAGAAACTACCACAATTTGTGCCATATGGGGATTAGTTCTAAGAGAGAGGGAATGTAAGATATTCACCAAAATATTGTTTGACACAGAAAACTTTATCTCTGTCAATATAGTAGATTCATAAAATTCAGCGAAATAGTGGTCAGTGGACTTTTTTGAAACGTTTGAATGTTTAATTCCACAGCAATGTAATGAAATGCTTTGAGCAAAGGACAGATTTGAACGCCAATCAATTAACTCAATTAGTTAATTGACTAACTTAATGATTCCTATTTTTTCAGCAGAATGGTTTATGGGTCTTGGTTCTCGGTGGTTCTTTCTCTGTCACTGAAAATGTGAAAAGCCTTGAAACCGAGAGACTCTGTGAGACTTCTGGATCTGTGGTGAGTTTTTCTCTAGAACAGGACAGAGACAGCAGAGCAGGTTGGAGGTTGACTGGAGTCTGAAAGTCTGATCTTGATCTGAACCTGAAACCCAAACATTTCTGTCCCATCGTGAACTGAGGGTAGCACTTTTTGTGAGTCTGACAAAAACCCACAATTGCAAACAACAGACAACAACAGAAATGAATAAGATGCTTATTGAAGAGCATAAGCCTATGTATGTGTGTGTGTGTGTGTGTGTGTGTGTGTGAGGAACTTGACAGACACACTCATTTGTTTTCCCTGAGGTCATTTTAAATGTTTCTCAATAGAAGGAGAGTATCCAGTGACAATACAGTCTGTAATCCAATCAGCTCTATATTTGGAGTGTCACAGGGCCGAGGCAGAGAGAGAGCCTAACAGCCACCATCACTATTTGTAGTTAATCTGGCTTTTCTTTTCATAACTTGCCTTTTCACTCTACAGTAGAACTCCATATACAGTATGTAGCTTATCTATCAAGAACAGTGACAGTAGGCCTATTTATAGTGACTGACAGTGTTCCAAAAGATTCGCCCCAAACCCTCACATACAGTAACACTGTATCAGATGGACCAATCCTGAACAATATTATGTTTTTTCTATGATTATGTCATACTAAGACTTGCTTAATGTTCATATTCTACTGCAAGTATGTGTGTGTGTGTGTGTGTGTGTGTGTGTGTGTGTGTGTGTGTGTGTGTGTGAGACAGTTTGTCTGTCTGTTCCTCAGCATGCAGGCTGTTGCTAAAGTCAGTGTGGGAAAATGGGAAAGACAGGCATCATTAAGCTGCTTGACAGCATCCATCTGGGATGATGACACACCAAGACTAGTTGTAGGAGGGCTAAAAAAAGACATCTTTTATCTGACACACACTCTGTAATTATGTTTTATAACTTTATTACTTAATACTCTCACTGACAATAAATTAATACTTTTCTATAATCTATGAATGAATGATCCACTTTCATGCTCTGCTTGGAGTACGATCTCCTGATTTTGTATGTCTTATTATTTGATATTTATTGTTTTGTTTTTTTTCTCTTTTGGTATCATTTAATTATCTTGTTGTTATTTTTTGTTTTAGTTAAATGTTTTGTCTAATTGTGTTTATATTGTATTTTTGTCATTGAGGACCCCCTTGAAAACGAGATGGTACATCTCAAGGGGTTATTCCTAATAAATAATTTCCATACACACACACACACACACACACACGCACACACACACACACACACGCACGCACACACGCACACACACACACACACACACACACACACAAACAAACACACACACACACACACACACACACACACACACACACACACACACACACACACACACACACACATCCTTCCACTCTTCCCTGACACAATCTATGATCCTATCTTCCTCTCCAATGACAGACAGCCCGACTCAACCATTTCCTCTCTCCTCCTCTCTCCTCCCTCCTCTCCATCAACCAAGTCCAGTATTAGTCTTCTCTGGTAGCTCTGTTGATATCTGCCTGGCTCCAGGAGCTCCACAGCTAACTCTGTCCTCTGTCCCCACTTCATCTAGTTTCACAACCAGCAGAGCAGCACTGCAGACCATGAACTTGTCTTACATTTTCCTCTGGTACTAAATCACAAAGGCAGCATGGCTGCACCATGATCAGCAGCATGTATTCAGGATGTAATGGCAGAGGAAACTGGACCAGCTAAACCTGTTCTACCTTAACACTTTACATAGAGGGAAGATTCAGATGACCAAAGACAGTTTACAGCCTCTCATTCTGCTCACTGGGATATCACAGGTATCTTTGAAGCAGCACAAAGAGCCTCTGATCTAAAACTGTTCCAGCTTCTTCATACCAAGCCAGACAGGCAAGATGAGAGCAGAGCAGCAAGGCCGACTTGACTACAGAACAATTCAAACCAACAAGTGACTCTGGGTTTAGTCCTCCATCCATTTCCAGCTCTAACAAGACAGTGTCCATCTGGAACAACACTTTATAAACTGTAGACACTGATAGTAGAGACTTAGAGACACTTAGAGGGACAGTGGGAGATTGTAAAAACCATCAGAGTTAAATGAAGTCTATAACAACTGCTCGACTAGTGAGGTTTGATGGTCCACTGGATAAAATTGGTACATGGTTTAATAAACCATAACAATGCTAGATAGAGTACAAAGTACAGAGAGTAGAAATTACATAAAATCTGCATGTATGCAATAAATTAAAGATTTAATATAAAAATATCACCTCTAAAACATTTTTTTTATTTATTCGTTGTTACCACTATTACAAGACCAAAAGTCCAAAACCGACACATGCATGCACAGATACATACACACAGTGTTGCAGTGACCTATAGTGATTATATAACCTACAGACCAGTAAGTGACAATGAATGATAATTCTGATTAGAAAGTCAATGATGCAACAACATGTTACACCCCTCTCTCTCTTTCTCTCTCTCTCTCTCTCTCTCTCTCTATCTATCTATCTATCTATCTCTCTCAAAACAATTGTTAGACTGGAACTGATCTATATGAAGAGCTACTTGGCCAAAATATGAGAACAACATGTCCTTGTGTATCTTTAACAAACCTTCTAATCCACTGATCTGTCAAAAAAACAAGATGACAGTATTTTCATTCTACAAAATGAAATGAAATGAGATTCCACCAGCAGTCTTCTACTGTTTTGACTTTTCTTGTCCTCAAGGATTAGCTGTATGAATAACAGATTAAGAGAAATAAGAATGCTAAGAAAGATTCTCATTATTTTACTTAACACACACAGTGAGTCTTAGGATATGTCATTTACATGGAACACTCAATAACCATTTTTTTCATATATAAATGGAGATAGTCTAACGTTCTGTAGTTTTCCTGCTGCGTTCAATTAGATGCTATTAGTTGCACATTATTTTGATGCTCCATTGAAATTTTTTGCTGTTTGCCAACAGCAATAAGCTGGATATGGTGTTTACATGCCAGAATACACCAGTTAATATCACCATATCCCAGCTAGCATATTTGTTTTTTTCATATTCAGGAAATGGGCTTATTCCAGTTATTATAAACGGGATATGGTGTTTACATGTGCCAACTCATAAATATTTGAATAGGCTATAAATCCTGAATATAACCTGATTAATGTGCATGCAAACACACTCACTGTGAGTGATTCAGCACAAGAACATCCAATGATACATCAACCTGCCATCTTTTTTTTTTTTTTTCTTAAACCGTGTCTGAAAAGAAGTGACTGAGCTGAATCTGAGAACCTTGTTTTGAAGGACTGCCGGTTTAACAGCAGAGACGAGACAAAGAAACTCAATGGCTTCATCAGTGTGTCTACATGACTAACTGAGAGCGGGTGGAATTACCCAAGGACATCAGGACACAGTGTACTATCTTACCACACTAAATTTGTTGGTGTGTGTGTATGTGTGTGTGTGTGTTTACCTCTTCTGGGTGTACCTTTCTGATCTCTACTCTGCTTTGATAGAATAGCAGCACTAAAGAACCTGCAGCCTTCAGAGCCAAGCAACAACTGACACACGTTCTGCTTCTGGGAGCTCATTTGGCAGCGAGGAACATGTGTGTCTCTCTGTCTGTGTGTGTGTGTGTGTGTGTGTGTGTTTGTGTGTGTGTGTGAGTAAGAGAGCGAGAGAGAGAAATAATCCAATTTGCATTTGAACCTTTTGTGGCCTGTTGTGTATCAGGCCAGCAGGCTGGCTAAACCTCTCCTGGCTTCAGTGAATACAAGAGGATGGATGGATCACAAAAATATCAACTGGAGGAGCAAAATAAATACATTATTCTACAATGAGAATAGGAGTGGAGTACAAAATGACATAAGTAGCATTAATACTACAAACAATAACTTTGGGAGTTAATTGTATATGCACTACCTCGAGCATCAAATAATAAAAAAAAAGACATAGTCTAAATTGTCCTGTGCCAATTAGCCTGTTTAGAAAGAACAAGCTGTTGACTAAAAAGCATGGAGGAGTCACATTAATTCTTTCAGTTTCTCAGTTGATTCTCATTTGACTCGTCTGATCGTCCTGGTGTCACAGCCAGAATCATCATCACTTTTCTCCATAAACATCAGGATAAATTATTCAGCAGCTAGTAATCTGTCTCAGCTCATAACAAAAATGATTTGTGTGGACTGCAGGAAACCCCGCCGGTGGAAACTTCAAAATGAGTTTTGTGTGAGATGAGAAAAAAAGAAACAGATTGAGCAAATTTGGGTCTGTGATCCCAGTGAGCCGAACAATCAAGGAGGAGTTTTCTTTTTTGGAGAAATCAGTAAATCTCTCTCTCTCTATCTCTCTCTCTCTCTCTCTCTCTCTCTCTCTCTCTCTCACACACACACACACACACACACACAGGAAAGTTTCACAGGAAACAACAATAAACAAAATGCATCATACTAGCTGCTCTACAGCTCTCTGATTTGGAGCAGACACATAATTACATTCATCAAAAGGGCAAATGTACTTTTTGATTGTCTCATTCTTTAGAAAGGCTGAGGGCTCTACTCGATCTAAACAAGGACTGTGTGTGTCCTACTTTCCTCCAACACAGCAGTCAAATCATCCCATTAGTGCTTTGGGACTGTGATTCATTATAGGAAGATGTAACAAGATTACGTTTTCACAGAAAATATATAACTTACAAATGATCATTATTCCCCTCGTATTTTTCTATGTCTGTTCCTCTCTCTCTCGTTCTCTCTCTCACTTTGGGGGCAATGTGCAAAGAAGCTACTAATTAAAATTACATAGTGCAATTTGTCCTAATTAATTCAATGACACCTTCAGGAGAGG
>NW_027283622.1:0-39080 GCF_046629955.1 Centroberyx affinis | reverse complement strand
CACACAGTCTATTTAACATGTTGAAATTGCTGGTTGCGCATGTTCATATAACTTTGTATTCTATTTTAATTGCTTTTATTGTTTTTATTGCTAATTTTATATTCTATTTCTGGCCTTATATTGTATTTTTCTGCTGAGTCCTATTAGTTTTTGCTGCTGCAATGACCCAAGTATAAATTAATCTTATCTTATAATATCTAAATCTTGTAGGTATTGTGAGTGTATCCTGAAACAGCAGCCTGTGTAGAAAGAGTAAGATATGTAGGAAATGTGGATGTTGTGGATGTACAGAAACAGTAGACAGGCTTCCTCACCAGTAGCTTGGACCATCACTCTGAGGGAGAGACAGAAAGAGAAAGCAGGCTTTGTACCTACAAGTGATCACATCAGTTGAAGGCAAATCCACCACTCCCTCCACAGCGTAACAATGCTCTATGAACCAGTAATCCCTTAAAATACCCATACATTTATATCAACTCACCCCTTAAATCATGCAAAATCCCCTTAAAAGTGAAGTTGTTTAAGGTTCTTTTTATGTACCCAATGACTGAGTTTTATTCTGTTTGTAATAGTCTCCTGTCTACCCAGTCGTACTGATGATTAGTTTCCTTAGTGTCCCCTTTGTAAGTACTGGAAGTGTTTTCGTAAAATAATTGCATTTGTTAAATATTGATTAAATTATTATAATAAACATTTTCCATTCATCATCATTGTTTAACCCATCTTCTCTACAGACCCGTCCAGTCATTAATTATTCAATAAATTTGCATTTCTTTTGGAATAACGTCTGTCTTCTTTCAGTTATTGAACTTGTGTAGCCTGTGTATGACTGAGGTATTAGTCCAGGTTACTCAGTATACTTCCTGGGGTGAAATTCCCTAGGTTTGCTTATACCGCCACCCCGCCACACTGACCTTACTTTTTCAAAGCTATGTTATTTTTAATGGATAATTAATGTTTATGTAATGAGAAATTAAGGACATGTCAGGGATGAAATTAAGGGGTTTTGGTTTCGTAGTGATGTCAAACCCACTATTTCAGACGTCTAGTCGTGCCACCATAGCCACCTTCACGTAATACTTTCAAAACGTATTTCTCTCACTTTTCGTGCACGGAGCATATATTTGCATTTTGCATTTGCAACCCTCCACAAGTGTCTTGCTGAAATAAAATACTGGATGTCAGATAACTTTCTCCAATTAAACCATACAAAATCTGACATCATTGTGCTTGGTTCCCCCGCAAACAGATCCCAAATCGTGGCAAACCTAGGTGAACTAGCAACCTATGTCAAGTCCTCAGCCAGAAACCTTGGTGTAGTTTTTGATCAGGACTTTGAACCCCATGTAAAGAAAGTTGTTCAATCATGTTTTTATCATTTGAGAAATATAGCCAAGGTTAAGTCCTTTATTTCAGCCACTGATCTGGAGAAACTCATCCATGCTTTTATTTCCTCCCGCCTCGACTACTGTAACTCCCTATATACCTGTCTCAGTCAGAAATCAATCCACCGCCTACAGTTAGTTCAAAATGCTGCAACTCGGCTTTTAACTCAATCCAAAAAATGTGACCATATCACCCCTGTTTCAGCATCCTTGCACTGGCTCCCTGTTTATTTTAGGATTGATTTTAAAATTGTTTTAATTACTTTTAAGGCCAGGCATGGGCTGGCCCCTCCCTATATTTCTGACCTTTTATCTCCCTATGAGCCGGACGCAGACTGAGATCCTCTGGTAGGGAGTTGCTAGCCATTCCAAGGTCTAGGTTGAAAACCAAAGGAGACAGGGCCTTTGCTGTCGGGGCCCCTAGACTTTGGAACAACCTGCCAGAGGAGATCAGGCTTGCAGAGTCGGTTCCCCGTTTTATTTCACTTCGCAAGACACATTTTTATGAAAAAGCTTTTTGTGTGATGTTTATTCTTTTTTTTATTTTTTTTTATTTTTTTATTTTGATTTGTTTGTGTGTTTTATATTGATTGTTGTGAAGCACTTTGTTACCTGTATTGAAAAGTGCTATACAAATAAAGTTATTATTATTATTATTATTATTATTATTTTTATTTTTTTTATTTTTTTAACAGATTGGGCCCTATTAAATGATCCATGGCGCATGGTCTAAAGTGCATGGTGCAAGTGCATTTAGAGTGTGTCCAAATCCAAATTCCTAGTTAAACGACGCACCATGTGGGCACAAAGTAAGGTGCAAAGGGGTTGTACTAAGTCCCTTAATTAATCATAGGTGTGATTTGGGCGTAACATGAACTCAACCAATCAGTGTCATCAGTTTTTGCTGTGCTGTGCAGAGAGAGAGAGACTCAAGATAGCAGAGAGAGACTCGAGATAGCCGAGAGAGAGAGAGAGAGACTCAAGATAGCAGAGAGAGAGACTCAAAATAGCAGAGAGAGAGAGACTCAAGATAGCAGAGAGAGAGAGAGAGACTCAAGATAGCAGAGAGAGAAGAGCCACAATTTTCACACTTAGCCGCACAATATGTAACACTAACATGATATTAGAGAAAAAATGAATGTTAATTATAACTTCTTGAATATTGTAACACTATGTAGTTACATTTCACATTTATGACCATTGTTAGTAGAATCTGATTATTTACTCTGTAATTTGTAATTTTTTTTATTTTTTATTTTATTGTATTTTTTATATTATCATATCTCTAATACAAAACATTTGTTTTGAATCTAATTGCCTAATTGTACCCTCTTTTACAAATGTAACATATCTGATGTATGTGTATGTATGCGTATGTGTATGTGTATGTGTATGTGTATGTATATGTATAATATATATATAATTGTTTACTGTTCTGCTTTGACAATAACGGTTGATTACCATTCATGCTAATAAAGCTTATTTGAATTTGAATTTGAGAGAGACAGACACTCAAGATAGCAGAGAGACTCAAGATAGCAGAGAGAGAGACTCGAGATAGCTGAGAGAGAGAGAGAGAGAGAGAGAGAGAGAGAGAGAGAGAGAGAGAGAGAGAGACAAGATAGCAGAGAGAGAGAGAAAGACTCAAGATAGGAGACTCAAGATAGCAGAGAGAGAGACTCGAGATAGCTGAGAGAGAGAGAGAGAGAGACTCAAGATAGCAGAGAGAGAGAGAGAGAGAGAGACTCAAGATATCAATGCGCCTGACCACACCTCATTTTAAGACCAACACCCCCATGGGCGCAAGTACATTTTCTTTACTATTTAAACAACGTGGGCGTGAAAATGAAAACTGCGTCGGTCGGAAACTAGCAATGACACTTGCTTGAAATTTCAAGTCGATCTGTCTATGATTGCACAACTGAGTCAACTGCCCTTGCGCTTTTCCATCTTATAAAAAAGTAAGGCTATTTCCAAAGACTATATTTTAACTGTCTCATGAGTAGGAGGACACTATTAAAGAAAACATTTAGGAGGCATATAACCTAGGCTATATTTTCTATCCCAGTGATACAATAATTAAGTTTTGAGATGTTTACTCACACAGTAGACTGATAATTTATTGGTACACATACACATGTCATTTCATTTTTATTGGATATTTTATATTAATGTTTTTTTTTTCTAAGCAGGGATGTAATGGAGGGCAACCCACCTAAAATACGTGTATTGGGAATGGTTGTTGTTAACTGTTATACTGTTATTTTTGTTTTGTTTTGTTGTGAAAAACAAAATCTTTATGACATAAATTCATAGTATACATAATAGGCAATAGCAAACAGATGTAGCCTAAATTATTATTTTTTTTATTTACAACTATGTTACTGATTATGTTTTTAACTTCAGGTGAGATGAATGACAGTTTCGAGATCAGCCAACATCTTATTTATCACAGTGAGTTGAAGTTATGGTGTATAGAGGAATCTGATCTATGATCTGCCCATTAGATCCTACCAAGACCCGCCCCTTGTCCCAGTACTGCTGAATGATGCTACCTTCAGGGTTGGCTCGTAAACTTCTACTACCCAGCCGGGAAGTGTTCAATAGCCTACGATTTGTTGGTGCATTCAAGTGCTTTGCTTTGGTTAGTTCATGGTTAATAAGCATTAACTAACTCTTAATTAACAGTTAACTAATGTGTAAATAAAGATATATATAAATTTAAATTATAAAGATGACTATTAAATAATGTATAAATTAATACCTTAGTTAACATGAACACCATTAGTAACTTACTTAATTTAGTGACCCTTATTGTAAAGTGATAGACCTCTATCCTGACATCTGTTAGACAAATAATCTTACAACATTTTATATAAGAGGGAACTAGATATTACTATCTTCATGATGTATAGGCTGCATTATTCCTACATCCTCACCAGTTACATCACAATTTCTTGGTTCCATTTGAAGCCCTTTGTGTCTCTAAATCCACCCTGAATCCTTCCTTCCAGTGGGATCACGATTATCCTGATTTTTGGCATTAAAGCTCACCTAATCTCTGCCTTTGAGTTTGGGGAAAAAAGGAAGAAACAATATTTAAATTGGATTAAAGCCTGAATGATCAGAATCTCATTTATCGTTTTGAAAAACCAAGCTTTTAAATGTAATCCAGTCTGATTAGTGAAATCCCATCAGAAAAGTTTGGAAAAATGTATTAGTGTTAGCAAAAATTTGTATCCACGAAACAAAATGTATATAAACCAAGCCCTTGTTGTTAGTGTTTAAAAATGAACTACTGTGTAACCATTTGAGTCAACTGAAATCAATGAAGAGGGAAAATGAAAAAAAAAAACTTTGATTCAGGAGTTATTAATTATTTAAGCCTTCTTTTTATATACTTATTCATATATTATGTCAGGTTTTTTTGTAATAAATAGATTTTTGTACCATATATGGAAGCCCGTTTCCACCACCTGTAAAAAGAAATCCGGCACAAAACTTTTTTTTTCCATCAAGTGAGATTATTTCTCAATATTATGACTTAGTATCTCATAATTATGATTTAGCATCCCATAAATATAACTTAGCATTTCATAATTAGTCTATGAGATAGTATCTCATAATAATGACTTAGCATCTCATAATGAGATAGTATCTCATAAATGTGACTTAGCATCTCATAATTATGATTTAGCATCTCATAATTATGAGATACTAAGTCATACCATTGAGAAAAAAATCTCACTTGATGCGCCAGATTTTTTTTAACAGGTGACGGAAACGGGCTTCCATAATCATGGAAAAATGTTTGTATAATTTAAAAATAATAATAATAATACTACATAAAATAAATGAAAAATGTCCCTAGCAAAAAAAATACGATATTTCCGACAACCCCTGAAGGCAGCAGGAGATGCGGCTCTTATTTGTTCTCTCCAGCAGGAGGGCGTTCCGCCAAGGAAGGTATACATACAATATGGTGAATTATGCTGGTGTTTGTGTAGATTTTGAGAAAGCTTAGTTTTAGTCCGTTAGTTGTTGTTGTTGTTTTTTTTTCTTACACTTCGGACATAGGCCTTCCTTTAGGTTAGCCTCCCTGATGGTATCACTGCCGGGGGAAAGGCGAAGGAGGAGGCCAGGCTGGAAGACATGGAGGCTAACCTTGCAGAGGGAGTGGACGATAGGACGGTAGGCTCTCACCCATTTCTTTCCTCCTTTAAGAAACAATGGCTAGCAGACAGGCTGCTACCCTTCGTGTGTAAAACACGGCTTGTTAACGCCGGTTGTTACGCTGCCGCTGCTTTCCCACAGCGGTCGGACGTGTTTCCCTGTCCGTCGTGGTCTGAGGGGAAAAAGCAAATGTGTGTTTATCCACAGACAATGATGGTGGTTGCTGGGTTGAAGCCTCTTCGCCTCAGTACTGGAGCGGGGTTTGAGGGGGTTCACCGGACTAAAAAACACCACCGAGTTTACGTTACAACATGTTAGACATTTTCCGCCGTTACTTACTGGCTTTGACAGCTCTGTTTTGCTTTCCATCCATTAAAGCGGTGGCCTTCCACACAACATGTTATGCACACATGTCCAAATGACAAGCATGATGGAAATACAACAAACACGCACTCTTAACAAAACGGGTGCTATACAGTTCGAGAAAGCGGTTCTTTAGGCTTTTACCCTATAACTCCTTTTTGGTGCTGTAAAGAAAGAAAGGTTCTCTATAGCACTATGCCCAGAAATGGTTCTACATCCATTAGACCCCCTTTTACAATGTATTAAATGTTCCAAATCAGCCGTATTAAAGGAACTTTTTTTGGAAACCGTACTGGCTTCTTTATTATGATTTTACAGGGTTTGTTTTTTATTGTAACAAATCAGAAGTTTCTTTCAGTCATTGTGGTTCTATATTGCACCACTACCCTAACCAAAGAACCCTTTAAGAACTTTCTTTTTTCTGTGTGTAGCTGTGTTATTACTATTAGATGCTCTGGCTCTATGTGGAGGCCCTAATGCCTTTATTCTTGTAGTAATAATAATAATAACACTGTATTGGCATAGGTCCTTTCTGGACAAAGTTAGTGTTATAAAATTACGCTTTTACAATTACCATCATTGTAATAAAGTAAGAAAGTTAGGACTTGAACAGTAATAATATTGTCATAACAGTACACATTTACTTAAAAAATAACACCTTTCAGCATTTCAGTTACTGCTAAGCTTCTTTTTAGTCATTTGTATTTAGTGGATCATGCATGACTAACTTAGATTTCCCAGTTGCAAATTGTCTCTTATCTCCAGAATGTCAGCTTTTCAGGAACTAAGAAAAACAGCCTTGTTTTCAGCCTCTCCACCTAAGGAGTTTTTCAAAAGGGTTTCATAAGCCCAAGAGGTAGAACTTTCTCAGCCCATAGAGGACCATGTAATCCTTCAGCTGAAGTGAAAACATGAAAATCACCTAAATTTGAGTTACAAGGTTTTCACATGACAACAGCAATCACCTTTTGTCGTACACATACACTGTGGAGTAGTCAAAGGAACTAAGACTAAACTTAAACAATCCATAATAAGCTTGGGCCAAGGCATGTTATCGCTTTAAAAGTATTCAGTAAATTCCAGATGACAAAGAGCGTATACAGGGAGTTACAAGAGTCAATATGGGATGAAATAAAGGTTTCCTCAAAGTTAAATAATAGAACTGACCTAGTTTTGGATATACTGTATTTCTTAACCAATAGAAACAAAACCGAATAAGTGTTTGGACTCGAGTCTCAACTTGACCAGGTTGAATTTTATCGTGAATTTTAGCCGTTAAATTCGAGACGTCCAACATTTTAAGTACGCTGAAAAATCTTTTTACACTATCTTGGCTATTTGTGTCATTGGGTTTTAAAGACACAGATACAGTTGTTTATCATTAAGAAATGGAGTAGATATCTATAAATTAGATGTGACCAAGTGGGACCATATAGAGAATATAATTGGACCCAGGATGGAACCTTGAGGTACTCCACTGCTACATTTTGCTGTGCATGGTATAGAACTAAACAAGGAAACAGAACATTTTATATTTTGTAATGTTTTCTCTTCTGTGTTTCCAGTGGTGATTTGTAAGGTGTGTTGCCCCTCCTACAATGGACCACACACACATTGGCGGGGATATGTCACCTTTGTATGTGCCAAGGAAGAGAAAGTCTGTCCAGTCTCAACCAAAAAGTGGTGTGCCATGTCCAGGTAAAAACAAACAAAAAAGCCTACTTTATTGGGGTGACCTTGTAGCCTAGTGGGACTCTACTAGACTTTGATATTTTACTCCAGAATCCGGCTAGTTCCGATGGAACCTGACTGACACTGCAGGTTCAGTATTCAAGTATTGCTCAGGTTTGAGTTCAAAGGTTCTGTTGAAAAATACAATGTTCAGCAAAGTTCTGTGCTATTGATCAGTTTGCTTCACCAATGTTTTACCCTCAGGCTTGGTTTGCATTTGAAATTTTTTCAAATTTTTTTTTTCAGTTTCTGGCTGAACTCTTCAGGCCCTAGTCAAAGCTCTACAGCATTTATTTGTATGTTGTGATGAGGGTTTGACTCAGCATAAATCATTCTATTTATTTTATTCTATTTTCTTCCCTGTCTGACTTTCCTGTTCTACCTGAGAAATACTAATGCTGAGGAAGGGTGGATCTCTCTCCTTGTAATAACAACTACATGTCACTACATTGACATAAATGGTTTGCTAAGTGGGTCCCCCAAGGGTCCTTGATGGTGTCTCAGGGGCCACAGGAAAATAATGAATTGCATAATTTCATTATTTCTTTTTAAATTTAGCAATTAATTAAATTAGAAAATTAAATGCCAACTGCCTTTCTGTCTGGGATTGTCAGGCATTTAAAAGTTTGTTTGTACACATTGAAGTAGGGATCATGTCATTTGTCAGTTTCTGAGGCAGTTGCTATGTCCATTATGTAAAGGATAATACATGGCGAAGTGATCATCAAACAATTGTAATGGATGATGCAGTGAAGAAATGCACCTATAAAAACAAAACTGCTTTGTAAGCACTATCTAGTACCATAAATATGTACATTTCTATTTCATAAATAAATTTAGCCACTGCAATTGAAACCTGCTCATGGAGATATAATTTCTACCTTGAGCATTTTGAAGGCAACCTGAAAAGCCATTTATTCAATTCATTATATGCCAGTGTACAACTGAAAATAAATAATAATTATAGTAATCCCACTAATATAAGTGGAGAGCGGTTTGTGTGTTTGTGTTTCCCACCATGGAGGAGAGGAGAGGAGGAGACAAGGACATGAGAGGAGAGGAGAAGAGACAAGGAGAGGAGAGGAGACAAGGAGAGGAGAGGAGAGAGGAGAGGAGACAAGGAGAGTAGAGAGGAGAGGAGGAGAGAGGAGTGGAGAGGAGACAAGGAGAGGAGAGGAGAGCAGACAAGGAGTGGAGAGGAGAAAGGGGAGAAGAGGAGAGGAGAGAGGAGAGGAGACAAGGAGAAGAGAGGAGGAGAGGACAGGAGAGGAGACAAGGAGAGGAGAGGAGGAGGTTATAAATTCTAGTAATAATAAATATAAGTACAATGATAAAACATTGGATAAATGGATGAATACAATGGACATCCTCCAACATTGAGAATAGTTGAGAGTATTCAGGGTCGTTGTCATTGTGAAAATCAGCAAAGTTCACCTTACATTGTATAGAGTGTAATGTACACCCATATTATCCTTAATAGAGGTAATGAATACCTGAATGCAGGAGACGTCATTTTTTGTTATGAAAACTATGCAATACTGTGTTTTCATGATTTTAAATTAATTTTGATCTTTTCCAACAGTTGTTCAGCGCATGCCAGATAGAGCCTGTGAATTGAGTGTGATTGGACATCCTAAGGTGAGAATGAACACATGCTACATGTATATATCACATGCTGTCTTTTTTTTTACATGCTTTGTCTTGTCTACCAAGGGTTTTGTCCAGGCAAATTTAAGCAGCCTGTTTTACTGCCATCCATCAATTATCAGAAAATGCTACTAATAAAACAACGCGTGGATGTGGTTGTCCATTTCCTGGTTCTAATACTCAAAATCTGTTAACTTTATGCATACCGCTGGATCTCTACTTCACAGTTCTGTACTTGAATGTTTTAGAATGACGAGTCTCAAGCCCAAGATGCTCTAAAGATGAAAAGAACTTATGGTAGAAAAAGGTAAGTGAATCTCATCAGTCTGTCACAGTTGATTTATAATGGGGCCTCATTGGGCCTGTCATGCAAATTCATCCATATATTGCTTAATAAAAGCAATATATGGATGAATTTGCATGACAGGATTCTCAGTATAGTAATAAATGTGTCTAACGATATACATATCATTGTAATAAATACATTATGGAGAGAGAGATCATTTTGGCCCAATATCTCAGTATATTTTAACTTGTTCTGAGGAAAAAACCCATCATTGATAAAATGAGCATGTGTCACTTTGTAAAATGTCAGAATATACAGGGTACACATGTCACTAAAGCTCCTTCCCCACACAGGGTCATCCCTATGTTCCCTCATGAATTTTTTTCCCCATCCAAATTAGGCCCGATGTTCCCTCTGCCCTATGTTCCCTCAGCCCCATGTTCCCTCAGCATCAGAGGGTTAGGGTTAGGGTTAGGGTTTTAGGGTTAGGGTTACGGTTAGGGTTAGGGGCTGAAAGGGGCGAAAACATTACCTCATTGGCGGAGGTTCTGATCTGAGGGAACATAGGACTGAGGGAACATAGGTTTGAGGGAACATAGGGTTGAGGGAACATAGGGTTGAGGGAACATAGGGTTGAGGGAACATAGGACTGCGGGAACATAGGGCTGAGGGAACATAGGGCCGAGGGAACATAGGGCCGAGGGAACATAGGGTTGAGGGAACATAGGGCCGAGGGAACATAGGGTTGAGGGAACATAGGGCTGAGGGAACATAGGGTTGAGGGAACATAGGGCTGAGGGAACATAGGGTTGAGGAAACATAAGGCTGAGGGAACATAGGGTTGAGGGAACATCGGACTGATGGAACATAGGGTTGAGGGAACATAGGGTTGAGGGAACATAGGACTGATGGAACATAGGGTTGAGGGAACATAGGGTTGAGGGAACATAGGACTGCGGGAACATAGGGCTGAGGGAACATAGGGCCGAGGGAACATAGGGTTGAGGGAACATGGGGTTGAGGGAACATAGGGCTGAGGGAACATAGGGTTGAGGGAACATAGGGCTGAGGGAACATAGGGCTGAGGGAACATAGGGCTGAGGGAACATAGGGTTGAGGGAACATAGGGCTGAGGGAACATAGGGCTGAGGGAACATAGACACACTCCCTTTCACACGTGTGTGAGTAGGAGCCGGTGTCGAAATGCCGGTAAATCAGTTCCACCAATTTCACTGCTCAATTGTAACATTACTGGTAAAGTTCCATATCGACTGTGTGAACAATGCCGTAACATTAACGGCACAAGCACGCACAACGTTAGGACGCTCTGTTGTCAAACTGCAGGAGGGAAATACAAAGCACTATACAACAGGCTGTAGCTTTACGTTTTTGACGAATATGTGGAATTGGACGTGGAATTAAGAGACCGGAGTCGAGGCGGACGAAGAGAATAACCCGCCATGTTTTCAAACTGCAGGGACTCCGGCGGTTGAACGTAATTTTCCGGGAAATGACAACAGTGGAATTTAGCGGTAGTTAAAGAGTTACTGAACCCCAAACCCAAATCTGTGGTGAAGGGCTGACACCTAATGGTGAAAAGTAGGGTACTGCACTGGCCTTCTCCTATTGGCTGGTCTTTGTGCCAGGTGATGTTACCACCTGTTGTACTCTATAGATGGGGACATCACAGGGCACAGAGACCAGCCAATAGCAGATGACCAGTGCAATACCCTACTTTTCACCATTAGGTGTCAGGCTTCACCACAGATTTAGGTGGGGTTTAGTTACTCTTTAAGGAAGGTTGCCCAGTGTTGTGTGAATGGTAGCATTACGTTAAAAAAGGCGGAAAGGCATGTCTCTAATGAGGTGATGACTAGTGTCTCCAAAATGTGTTGAGAAGGCCGCATTGTCATGATGACTTTGGTTTCACTTTCTGTTTCTGGGCATGTGTAAAGGCATTGTGTCGTGGTGTAAGGCCCATCAGATGGGAGTCTTTGTTTCCTCCTGCTCAAACACAAAGCTTAGCTGTAAGCGTCACTTCTCAACAGAGAGAACAAGAGGTCATAGGGCGCGAGGAGCCTTACATCATTCACATTGCTTTTGTAATTTGTAAGCTATCTAATTATCATCAGCTAGCTAACCTGAAGTAACAAAGGAGATGTCTTTACTTGCTCTTGAAGAACAGGATGAGGAGCGCATTCTGAAACAGAGGACGTGGGTACATGACGTCCTCCTAGAGAGAACAGAGAGTTTTATCATCTCGTTCAAGAGATCCATCTAGATCGAGCCTTTATCAAGGGCTATTTGATCAATTTATGATCAACTTGTTTCATATGCATCATTTTAAATAATAACATAGAATTTTTGTTTTTAACCAATCAGGTATGAGGACCTCCAGAGTGTTTCCATAGGGACGGTAGAATACCCAACCACCAGCTGTTCGGTCATGTCATCGGGCGGTTTGGCCAATGGGGCGGACCCAGGTTCCTTGGCCCCGCCCACTGCGAGGCTGCCTCCGAGGCTTGTGGCAAAGGATGTCTGGCCTCAAGGCCCAGAGGCCAGCAGGGAGCGACCCCAGCCTCAGGACCAGACCTGGACCCCCAGCAGGGACCGAGGTCCTGAGGCCTGGGCAGCGGGTAGAGATCGACCCCAGGAACAGGTCTGGAACTCAGGCAGAGACCGAGGGGGACACTCCGGTCAGGACCAGACTTGGATTGCAGGCAGAGACAGGGCCCATACCGGACCAGAGCAGGCCTGGGCGACGGGCCGGGACCGAGGCCCCGAGCAGGCCTGGGCTACTGGGAGAGACCGAGCCCAGGATCAGGCCTGGAACCCAGGAAGGGATCCGGGAAGAGACAGGGCCCCTTCAGGGCCGGAGCAGCCATGGAGCACCAGCCGAAGCCAAGACCAAGCCTGGAGTAGCAGTAGCAGAGACAGAGGACAGGAACACGTCTGGAGACCTGGTACTTATTCATACACACTGGCTTGTATTAGTGCTGGGCGATTTGACTTAAAATTGGTATCACAATATTTTTGATATGCCTCGATATTGTCATGTTAAAAAATATATATATATATGAAAATACTTAAACACTAAGTTGATTCAATAGCAGAGCCATTAGAATTGTAAACTAAAGCTTTTTATTGCAAATCTTTATGAATACTTTTGCCTTTGCATTAACCAAAATGTAACTCAGGTCTGAATGTGGTAGGCATTTGAACAGTTAAGACAATTTTGTGTAGAGCATCATACCATAGAACTTAAAATGAACCTGAGTTAAGTGCAAAAACAAAAATAAATTGTGGCCATCCTAGACAATATGATTCTACAGAACATATAGAAATATAGAATTCCTGTAATATGGGATTTGTGGGGTTTTTTTTGTGTGCATGTGTGTGTGTGTGTGTGTGTGTGCATGTTGGGGATTTTGCTTGCATGTGTGTGTGTGTGTGTGAGTGAGACGAAAAATTGAGATGGAAATAGACCATGCTTAGATATTTGTTGGTTTGATGTTGTGGAGATTGATTCTATTCTGTATGTATGTGTCACTTTCAAGACTTGACGATGAAGAAGGTCCAGAGAGCGGAGATGGAGCGAAGCCCACCTGTTATTAGCTTCCCACAGCCGCCAGAGGGTAGAGACTCTGGTGAGTTACCATATGCAGTAGTCTGATATTGAGTGGGGTGAGGCACATATCACACACTTCACAGTCTCCACAGGTTTGAGCCTGGCAGAATCTTTAGTGTATGACAAATTCTCTTGCTCTCCTCTTGTTCTTGTTACTGCACTGTAATCTGTCCAAAAATGTAATGTCATAAAAATCGCTGTAGGTGAAATCCAAATGAGATATCCTCCATTTGAAAAAAAATGACACGTACACAAATGATTTATCGCACAAAACTAAGTTATGATTCTTTTTAAAGGATGGTAGATAACTGAAGCCAATTTTTTTTTTTTTGTATTTTTATTCAAAATTGATACGACATTTTGCAACAGAATTATTCAGGTGGTGAACAACACTTTATCAGTTAGCATATGAGTAATGGTAATGGCTAAATGACATTTGTAAATCAGTGTTGAAAGAGTTGTTTTGCAGTGTGCCCACCGACATCAGGGAACAGGACTGTACATCTGTCCTAATAAATCATTAACTGGATTGTGACAGCAGTGCTTGGCAGCAATGCTGTCAGACACCATTATGTTTCAATAGAGCCTGTTGAGGGGCCATTACTGGCAGTACTACTGTTAGGCCAGTAGGGGGCACTGTTCAATTTAGTTTCAGTGGCAGTGCTACTGTTTAGCCAGTTGAACTTAGTTGAATGTAGGCGTACAATGGTTAATAAAGTTAAATGGTTGTTTTTTTTTTTGTTTTTTGTTTTTTTTCTTTATTACATAGTTCAAATATGGGGGATGACATGTGACAAAGATCTTGACCAGATTTGAACCCATTCTATGCTTAGACAAAAGCCCAAACAAGTACAAATAAAAAGGACATCGGGCTACATTTGGGTACATGCCAGGGTGGAAAGAGTACCAAAATATCCTGCTTGAGTAGAAACATTTACTTGAGTAGCTGAAATTTTACCAAAGTATGGTATTATGAGTCCAAATACCCAAGTAAAAGTAAAATAATAATGGCTTCAAAACATACTCAAAAAAGAGCATGAGAATCCAAGTCAGTTGCAGTAATGAGAGTAATTGTAATCTGTTACTTCCACCTTGGGTATCTAGTAAGAATCTGAAGTGGAAGGTAGTTTTTGGTGTTAATGAAAAAAATCAAAAGGCCTTTAATCCATTGGCTTGCTCAGTGAACAGGATAAAAAAAACTTAAGAACCTTCATCCTAACGTTATTCTTATAAGCGTGGTACATATGAAATATTTAAAAAACAAACCTGACGATAAACATTGATCAACCATCACATAATTATCTCAGTAGGCAGTCTAGTCAAAGTCAGTAAGTCACCTAGTTGGACACCAGAGGGCAACAGTGACACAGTCAACTATAAGAATGATAGAAGAAGAAACAAGTGCACATTCTGCACAGTCCTACGATGCATTTGTAGCAATGACATATTGACAAAATTAGTTATCAGTGTATTTGAATGTGATTTCAGCTCTCTGCCCCCTTAGTTGATCAGCTACCTTTCATCTCTTCTATGGAGAATACAGTAATGTTAGGAAACAGTTTACTACATATTACGTACATAAAAGCACTGCTTATACAACAATGTGGCTTATTATAAAATGTCAGGCTATGTGTTGTCTTACCATCATCAAAAAGATTTAGCTGTATGTATCGACATATATTACTGTATAGCAACAGTCTGCAAACTAATACTGCATGAAGAAACCAGAAGTTCTCCTGATTGAAACGATCTGCATAAGAAGAGGATTATGTGAGATTAAAATCACAGCTAAATGTTAAAATTCATAGTTTAATGGGCTTAAAGATTTTTACGATTTTTACTGCCCCATAACACAAAATGAGCATAATGCCTTTCTCTGGGACACATTCCCACAGTGATTGTGTTTGCCGCATTTGAATGAGCCTTTGAGCTTTTTTTATTGTTGGCTGGGTGATAACTATGAACCTACTTACCTCCCAATGTAGGACTTATTTTGAAACTGATATGGTGAATCTGGGAACACTTTTTGAAGGATTTATTTTCTTGTATCCTCGGTTCAAAGCTTCCAAATCCCTGGAATTGACCTCAAAATCATGGGCATGATCACAGTTTCTGCAGATTGTCTGATACTGTCCAAATGCAATGGAAATCAGTGTTGTAGGACTATTAGACAGCAGCACCAGTCAAGCCAAGTGAAATGTATTTCTAGAACACATTTCATAAAATGATGCAACTCAAAGTGCTTCACAGACATGATGAAAAAAACATCAAAGAGAGATAAAAACAGTGAACGTGCAAATGTATGTAAAAAAGATGTTTTTTTATTTTCTTTAAGTCATCGAGGGCAGTGGTTCTCAACCTTTTTCATATCAAGGACCCTAATTTAGTCCACATTAGAGCCACGGACCCCCATTTGATGGGGCCAAATCTGAGAATATTTTTATTGTTGGATATGATTTTGTCCAGAATTCCATGCTGTATTGATATATTGTAGGTAGAGAGATAACAGTCAAACTATGATCAAAATAATCATTCTTCTACATTCTCTAATTCTGTAAACTTCTTGTAAATGAAGTAATGCTGAAGTTTAGCAATTGATACATTTTCTGGGGACCCCCTGGAAACCCCTCAAGTACCCCTGGTGGTCCCCGGACCCCATGTTGAGAACCACTGATCTATATATATATGTATGTATTCATGTGCATATGTGTGTACATGTGTGTGTGTATATATATACTGTATGTGTATATGTGTGTGGGTATTTGTATGGATAGCCATATATGTATATATTTTCTTATGTTTTGGAGGAAATCTTTAGAGATGGTGTATGTTTTGTACCAAAAACCCCAATAAAAAAAAAAAAAAAAGTATTTTAAAATTGATTCTGGAGCTGATTAACAGCCGGTATAAAACTAACCACCTAATGTATACGTTCCAGGTTCAGATGCAGTCAGTGTTGGTGGTCTCCAGAGCAGCCCAGAGGCCCAGGCCAACGAAGATCAGAAACCCCCGGTCCTCACCACCAAGAAGGAGCCTCCTACCTACCCTCCAGGTGAGGGAGGCCAGTCGGAGGAGCAGCCATCACCCACCGGAGCTCAAGTTTTAGTAGAAAAACCATGTCCGCGCTCTGTTTGTCTGTCTACGAATAGTCTTTAGTTGACAAACTATTTCCCCCAGATGAGAGATTGAATAGAGGAAGACGGTTTTTGTTCTTGCATAAAATTAAGAAATTTAAGACTCATATCTCATATCCAATTTGTAAAAAGATCAGATGAACCTTGAATGATCTGCATGGGGAGATTGAGTCATTGCAGCAGTCACATAGTAATAGGATACAGCAAATATCTGCCATACTAAACACTTTATTGGTGTCCTTGTACGAAATTTTCTCACATTGCCCATTTAGAATTTCATTAGCTATGTTCAGTCAGGAATAAGCTAATTTTGCCAACTTGGTTTGTTTATTTTGGTTTTTAAATTAATCTTCAATCCAATTCCATGTACTATTAAAATGTGTTAAAAAGTCTTAATTTGGCTTCCTGAAACCTGCAGATAACTGATATTGGAATTTAATCCTTTTAGGTATTCTTAGGATTACCGACCGCTGGTGATATATTCTATACACCGCTGTACTATCCACGTTTATCAACAGCAGTTTATCAATGACAAAAACCTATACATTGTATCTTTAAACAAAAAATTGCAGTGTCAATTGACTGAACTCAAAGTGAATTGACAAAATTGACAAAATACACAAGGAGTTCTGACGGGCTGCTACCCTCTTAAGGACTACGATATACTGTAGCTTTGTGTTAAAGAAGCAACAGCCTGTTTTTATGTGTTGACGTTGACCAGGCAGTCAAGAGGAGCGTTGGCAGCTCCAGATTGTGGCCAAAGGCAGAGTCACCTGTCCGAAATGTAAAAGCGTCAGCAGGAAGACTGTGGAGGGGCTGAAGAAACACATGGAGAACTGCCGACTGGTGAGTACTCAGGACTAGGTTTACCGATATATTGGGCTGATATTGGTGTTTTATTAATAATGGGATCTGGTCCAGCCAGTGTTGTCCACTGATATGATGGATATGATGCAGTTTAATCGATAACATATTATTGTACAGTTGATCAAGACTACACTTTCTGACCAGATTCCACGCAAGTATGCATGAATATGTTTTAATATTATAGAGTTTCTACCCTGGCAACAATAAAACTGTTGGGGAAGAACTGAATACTGCTTGGCATGGAAAGGGTCAAATTGAAGGATGTTGAATATCAGCAGAAAATATCGTCAGCTTCAGTCCAAAAATAATGGTATTGGCCATTTTGGTTGAGCTTGGTAGGGCATGCTAGCTCCATTGTGGTCCAGTACACCTTGATGCATAGAGAAAGGCACTAACGCTACCAGGGAAGGGGTTTGACTCAAAACAGGGCCACTCATGCAAAAAAAAATAATGCTTAAAAAACATTTGAGGATACTACTTAAAAAACATTTGAGGAAAACATAGGCTGCAGGGGCCACTGCAATACCATGGATGCAAGATAGATGCTCACAGCTGCACTAGTCCAGATTTTTATTCTAAAAATGCAGCTGTCTTATCAGCCTAAATCACAAAGTGGGGATGCAACAGAGAAGAGCATCCCATCCCAACTCATTGAGGCGCTGTAGATTCACCCTGTTTGCCCATATTAAATTCTGGTGTCAGTATGGTCACTGGTTGGAAATCTTCTCCACACAGGAGAAGACAGCAGTATTAAATTAACAACGAGAAACACCCAAGAGTGAGCTAATGAAGAGTTCAGATCTATGATGATGGGTCACGCCATGTGTGTTTGGTGTGTCTTATGCTGTCCTGGCACTGACACTGCAAAGGTTAGGGGTTAGATTCCCACTAGAGACAGAGCTTTATGTAGGAACTCAAAGAGCTAGATGACAGAGCTTTGTGTAGGAACTCAAAGAGCTAGATGATAGAGCTTTATCTAGGAACTCAAAGAGCTAGATGACAGAGCTTTATCTAGGAACTCAAAAGAGCTAGATGGCAGAGCTTTATCTTGCAACTCAAAAGAGCTAGATGGCAGAGCTTTATCTCAGAACTCAAAAGAGCTAGATGGCAGAGCTATATCTAGGAACTCAAAAGAGCTAGATGACAGAGCTTTATCTAGGAACTCAAAAGAGCTAGATGGCAGAGCTATATCTAGGAACTCAAAAGAGCTAGATGGCAGAGCTATATCTAGGAACTCAAAAGAGCTAGATGACAGAGCTTTATCTTTACCCTGTGTGATTCTCATCCATCTGTGGACCTAGAGGAGAATCTATGATTCTCGTCTGCCTTAGGCAGTGAGATCTGACGTAAATATCAGATCAAGAGTAGAATCAGGAAGGACAGGGGATAAGAAAATTCAAGAAAAAACATATGGGTTCACTCACAACATGCATCTTAAAGTGGGAGTATTTGTTGTGTTCTTTTATCTATCTATTTCACTTGATTTGAACTGCACTAGTTTGCTTTTTAAGTCTTTTATCTTTTGGATGTCTTGTCTGTACTTTTGCACTTTTTAATTGTATATTTTTTACCTTTACTGTATTTTTTTATTACTCTGTAAAGCACTTTGAATTGCCTCCGTGTATGAAATGTGCTATACAAATAAAGCTGCCTTGCCTTGCCTTGCCTAGAGCCAGAAGATGATCCACTGAGGGTACTGTAAGGATCTGTGGTGAAAAGCATCCACCAAATGGCAGATACCATGTAACTTGAATCTTTGTATGCAGCAACCCTTTACCTGTCAACACTGTGGGAAACAGCTGAAGTCTTCAACAGGGATGAAGTACCACATCATGGCTGACCACAGCCACTTGGTAAGACCAACTTTCACTGCTCCCTGCTTGTCTTACCTTCCTCCTTTTCTCAATTTTTCATGTTGGGGTTTTTGTTTTAAACTCAGACGCTCTGACGGCAGCAATGTCATGTAGATGGACAATTTGTATACATTTTGACTTTGATCACAGTCATGACCACAATTCTGTTTGTCTAATCTTGAGTATGACCACACTTAGTTTTGATGCCTTAAACAAAAAAATGTTATGCTTTTATTTGAATCCATGGATGCTTTGTCCATCTCTGTGTGTGGTATTCAATCTTGTAACCCCCTAGCTCCATTACAGCCATGAAGTGGAATGCTTCCTTCAAAATGAAAGAAAGGTGCTTCAGTGTTGTGTCATGTTCTTATCGCCGAGATTCAGTTCTCCATGGCTGACGCGGACATTCCTCTTCATATAGTGCACTGAAGTAATGATATAGTTGATACTGATTGTTTTCTGGTCTATTTCCTCACATAGAAATCTGACCATGAATGGCAATCCAACTAGGCTATGAGGTTCAATTTTAAAAAAGGCCAAAACATTTGTAGTTTGGTTCAGCTCAGCTTTTCTTTACATTTGTACACATACTAAAAAAATACCAAAGCAATCCTCAGCTATATCAGCACGTTGATGAATCTGGTCCAATGGTGCAATTTTCCCCTCTGCTCCTCTTTCAAAATAAAAGTACAACACAACACCACACATTCAGTGGAGTTTTTGAGGGTGAGTCTTTGGTGTTTTGTCGTTGTTTTAACTGCCTCCGTTTTCTCTCCTAGCCCTCACCAGATGCCAATGACCTGGATGATCGTGCCATCAAAGACAAACTGCGCAAAATTCTGAAGAGACTGGGCAAATTAAAATGCTCCAAAGAGGTGAGCTGTGCTCATTTGTGCAAGGATTAGAGTGTTAAATCAGTTTGCTGATATATTGGACTGATATTGAGCGTATGAATTGTTGTATTGTATAAATTAATACCTTAGTTAACATGAACACCATTAGTAAATGATTACCAGACACATTAGTTAACTGTTAATTAAGGGTTAGTTAATGCTTATTAAGCATTAACTAACCCTTAATTAATGTGCCCTTATTGTAAAGTGTTACCAATTTTTGTGCAAAGCTGCAGTCACAGTTCAAAAGCAAAGCATGAGCTTTTAACAGCTTACATTGCTGTGTATCCGACCGCAGTGTTGCAATAACTGGTGCTATACTTTGAAAAACCAAAAAATCCATAGAAAAAATCATTAGAATTCATAATCCAGACATGTCAGCCACATAATCTCAGGAGAAAATAGTGAACTAGGTACAGAGGCAAATATTCTGCAACCAGCATTTTATCTGCCATCGTAAGTTTTCTCGTATTTATTATGTACTATGCCATTTTTTTTTTTTGCTTGTAACTGCTGAGATGTGGATTTGCATGGGATTAATATCACCAGGGACCAAAATCTAGCAGGTAATTTGTAGTGGAATTTGTTACGGGAAATGTTAGTCCACGTGAAAAGTGCTTCTGACAAATTCAACTCACTTTACATGTATTCCTCATTTCCTTTGCTGTCAGATGAGATAAGAGGAGATGAATCTTACTCGATCCCCATGGGGTAATTGGGCAAAATGTGCTTGTTTTCCACCTCAGGGCTGCCACGCTGGCTTCACCAGCATCATGGGCTACCTGTACCACATGAAGAAGTGCGGGAAGGAGGAGTCTGAGCTGGAGAAGATGGTGCTCAATTGCTCGCACTGTGGAAAAGCCTACAAGTCCAAGGCTGGTCTGGAGTACCACCTGAAATCAGAGCACGCTCCTGTGAGTGATGTGTTATATTGTATTGTATTTCATCGCCTTATCCATGTTCACGAAGGAAAACGTGTGTTTTACAGTGCATCATGAAGCACAGTAGATTAACTAGTCATTAGGAGTGCTCACGATCACAGATGACAACTCAACTAGCCGAATCCAGTTATCATCAGCTAAAAAGTTCCTCTGGTAGATGTATAACTTTAATGCAAGTAATAAGCAACAGAGTTTACAGGCTACAGGCATTCACCCAGTAGAATTTATGAATACATAAGCGCAGATTACCGCTTCCACTCTTTTAGCGCTAACAGCCTCTGGAGATCATATGCATGTATTGTATATATTGCATTCATAAAGGCACACCGCAAAAAATACCACCTCATCTAACCAAGCGGTAAGTCAAATGTTGAATTCAAACCTCAAACACTGTATGAAAATAGGTTTTAATACTAAGTATATTTCACAGTCATATTTAATTGTGTCATTAGGCATTATTATGACTGAAAACATATGAAAAACTGCTTTTTGAATAATTCTGAAGCAATATTTTCAACTTGCCGTTGAAATCTATCTTTTAGAGATGACATTGTGTTAAACACATGCCTGTGCTTTACATGGATGAAAACGGCACGGATGCATTTCCTCACTGGATGTACTTTGCTGATTTATAATCACACTAACCGCACTAATATTGTCATAATATCACAGTTCCAGTCAGAAATCGGGGCATTATGCATAATGACATTCTCCTGATTATAAGTGGGCAGCTGTTGTGCTTGCAGAGGAACATTCCAAGTAGTTTTGTGACCTTTCTCTGAAAATACGCTTTGACAGGCACTGAGTTTGCATCATCAGGTAATCTGGATACATAACGTGTTGATTGTCATTGGCTTTCACCTGGGCGACACCTGACAATAACCCCACAGAAACATGACTCTGCTCCTGTAGACATAGATCTTACAGTGCCCAGTAGGTTCAGCAATACTCTGTACATGAGCAGATATTGTATGCGTTTTCAAGCAGTGGATATCTCAGTTTGAGGTTAAAATTGATCTTCTCTTCCCTCCCATCATCCAGACGCCCCAGCAGAGTGAGGAAGAGGAGGCGCTGAAGGCCCAGAGGGAAGCCAACCCGGAGAGGACGGCCAGCGGCAGGGTGCAGAGAGCCTCGGCCCAGGTGGCCAACTTCCATCTGGCTGAGATTGCCAACAATGAGTTGCCCAAGGACTGGCCCAAGAGGAAGTTCCAGTCTGACCTGGTGCCCGATGACAAAAAAGTAAGAGGAGATTTAGTTTACTTTTAATTTATGTATGAAGTCTGAAAAATCCTATCCATAAGGTCCTCTGTCTACAGCATAACCAAACACAACAACATAACTACCTCATAGGTATTTCACATATACACAACAGATTATTAGTAGTAGTAATACCAGCAGTAGCAGTAGTAGTAGTAGTAGCAATAGTAATAGCGGTAGTAGTAGCAGTAGTAGCAGTAGCAGTAGTAGTAATAGGAACAGTAGTAATAGTAATAATAATAGTAGCAGTACTAGTAGTAGCTGTTGAAGTAGTAGTAGTAGCAGTAGTAGTAGTGGTAGTAGCAGTAGTAGTAACTGTTTTTTAACTAACTAATTTATATAGCACTTTTCAGACGAGAAGTCACAAAGTGCCTCACATGATAAAAACAAACAATATAAATAGTATAAATAAAAGAGCATACAAAATTCAGGTGATTCAATACAGCACGAGCTAAAAGGTAATTCAATGCAGATTAGAGCAGCATCAGTAATTGTGAAAAAAAAGTGATTGAAAATATATAGCCTTTGTGTTGATTACAGCAGAAGTGTGTACAAGGCCAAATAGACACAGACATATATGAGTGAGTGTGCATATATAAATATATTATGCAAAAATAGACTCTTTGACCTCCTCTTTGTTCGTGCTGCCCTTCCTAGCTGAAATATGCCCGACCAGGCCTGCCTGCCTTCAGCCAAGAGGTGCTGAGGAAGTGGAAGAATGAGGTGAAACTGCAGAGGAAAGTCCAGTGTCCCAACCAGGTAGGAAACATAACTACTGTCATGTCTACAGATTAATTGGTTAAAGTAATCATCAGCGCCATTATCATATGCCTGAATGTTTGTTTTGCTACTCTCTGACTGATTTAAAGGAATAGTTCACCCAAAAATGAAAATTCTGTCATCATCTACTCCTCCTCATGCCAAATGAAACACAGGTGAAATGTGTTAGTCCATATAACACACAGTGAGGTTGCCAGCACAACTTGGTAGCAGCCTTCTCCAAAACAACTGAAGTCAATGGGGACCTGTTCTTTAGAGTTCCAAAACAAACAGCCAAACAATCACACTGTGAATAGAAAGACCTATACACCATTATTTGTTGCAAATCAATCAGCTGTAGTTAAGATTTGCACTAAATTATGGTGTAAATATACTGTAGGTCTTTTTTGGAACTCTGAAGAACTGGTCCCCACTGACTTCAGTTGTTTTGGAGAAGGCTGCTATGGAGTTGTGCTGGCAACCTCCCTGTGTGTTATATGGACAAACTTCACCTGTGTTTCAACTGGCATGAGGGTGAGTAGATGATGACAGAATTTTTGGGTGAACTATTCCTTTAACACAATAGTGGTTCAACCTATAGCCAGTTTATGAAAGCTTTTCCATTTGGTGTTCTAAAGATCCGGTGTCCGGTCTTTTCTGGGAAAAATCCTCTGGCGCACAGGAAGGGATGTGTTTCACATTTCCGATTTGTTTGGAATAAATAGAAGAACTGAGTAGTTTGCATGAGCAGCGATTGCCTCCATGGCCTAACAGACAAAGAAAAGAGCGCCACCTACAGAAACTCAAACTTCATCAACAGATCCAATCCAATCCAGGGAAAAGGACAGACACACTGAAGGACACACTGTTTGATTAACAAGTGATCTCTGGGAAGTGCAGTGCAACAACACCAGATGGAGATGGAGACAAAATTAAAAAACGAAGGATATTGTGGATTATCACTCTGAGAGAATGATATTTATTCTGTCTAGCCTTGGGTTGAATCTTTCTGTAACTCATAATTCATAAATCCTCATAAAGCATCAGTGATGGTTGGGGAGTTGGGGATATTTCTAGTTAGTCTACGTAGTCCACTACTATAATGTTGTTGATGTAACTTATGTTCTATCTTCCTCAGGGCTGTGGTTGCACCTACACCAGTGTCTCTGGACTGAAGGCCCATCTGGGACTCTGCACAAGGGTAGGACATGAGTTTCTTTTTTCTCTGAACCAGAATCAAAATCATTTTATTGTCTAAGTCCAATAAATGTACATGCGTTTCTCTTAATGAAAGGACGTAAAATTAGACCAGTATTTGTTGTGAGACACTGAACATGTTCAAAGAGAACATCCTTTCTTGGTCTTGAGGGTGGTGGTTCATAAGTCGGTCATTCAAGTAACCTATGTAACCTATTCACCAATGTCTTCTTAAGATAGATCTTAAGAAATGACATAAGAGGGAAATTTAGGAAGTTCTTAAGAAGGCTCTTAATATCTCAATATTTTCTTAGTAACAGTCTCATTTCTTATGAATTTCTTTAATTTTCCAATTTAACAACTTCTCAAAATAGGGCCTGAATTAATTCTGGTTAATACACTTTAGGCTTACTACCATTGAGGCCAGAAGCCAAGGCTAGGAGGCAACCCAAAGTGCTTCCATCTACAAAACAATTGAGTAAAAACCTATTTAGGGCCACTACAACTGATGAAGTATATTTTTTCTTTTTTTTTTTTCTTAAGACTAAAGTTGGCAAAAAAAAATGGCACTTGAGAAGGTTTTTTTTTCTGAAGAGGGTTCTCTGAATCCGGCCCCAGGTTTGAATCGATGCATTTAGATGTCATAACTCAGAATGACCTAAGAACATATTCTGATTATGAAAGTCCTGGTTAAGGTGCATAGCATCCTCATATTAAACAGCCATGGAAACATCTTACTGCTTTCACTTGTAGTACTTAATATGACAATGACTACTGGGTTCATCATTTCTTTCTCCTGTATTAGAAGTAAGCTACCACTACTCAGTCAAAGAAGGAGGGGGAATATTCTGTTAACGGTCGATTTATTCATGGTAACAGGGAGACTCAATCACAGAGGATCAAAGGTTCATGGAAACAGATTAGCCTCAATGAGACATTAACCAGGACATGACCAGTAGCCATGTTACCTGGAATGGAAATGTAGCCATTGAAGTGGGTAGCTATGTCTTTCTCAATCTCGGAACTCATCATCTATCGGTCTGACGACGATTAGACTCTAGGGGCGACGGGTAATATTTCGGGGTTTCCGGTGGAGCCAGCGGACATCCAGGCCAAGACTTCCTCTTCTGTGTGCCAGTCATTGTTTACAGTCCGATTAGCAACTTGAGACACAAGAGTCGAACGTTTCTCCACACAATACACAAACATTGATACTTTTTGTAGGTGTTTTAGGTCCAGACGACATTTCGGCTAATCTCTATAAACAGATATCTGCATATGAGACTCCATTCTCGCGTCTCAAGTTGCTAATCGGACTGTAAACAATGACCGGCGCATGAAAGAGGAAGTCTTGGCCCGGATGTCCGCTGGCTACACCGGAAACCCCGAAATATTGGCCGTTGTCCCCAGAGTCTAATCGTCGTCAGACCGATAGACGATGGTTTCCGAGATTGGGTCTTTCTTGGACACAGAAACAATGGTGGATGTTTTGGAGTTGATGTGAACTTTGTTTGTGGACAGGGATTAGTTGAAGAAGCTGGGTGGCAGATGGTCCCAGGTGAGACCCCCATCAGGCAGCTTTCTAGATGCCACTAAAAAAGTGTGTTCACTTTCTCCTCAGTAAGGAGAAATCTGAATGCTGTAGGACAGTTGGGTAAGGGGGGGTTGGGGCCTGAAGAGTAGGAAGGTCTTGGGACTTAAGATTGTAGGACAGCAAAGGGAGGAGTGTAGGAGCTCTGGCTGTTGCTGAGAGGTTGGAGGGGGTTGAAGGACCTCCAGCGAGTAGGTTGAGATGATTGAGATGGAAGTGTGGGGGAAAGGAGTGGCTGAAATGCTCTATTGGTTGAGAGTCTTTGAAAACAAACTGGTTCTCCAGTGTGGCTCCGATGGCCTGATTGAGCTGGGTTCTGGCCAGGTGATATTCACTCATGTGGGCTTCTTGACTTTCTTGTGATTCCTGAGTTCCTTAGTAAACCTTGGCATTTCTAAGCAATGGTTTTTTCAGTATACAGGCTTGCTCGCAGAAATTGATACAGGAGCTTACCGTATATCAATCTCGGAACCCATCGTCTATCGGTCTGACGACAATTAGACTCTGGAGGCGACGGCCAATATTTCGGGGTTTCCGGTCTGGCCAGCGGACATCCAAGACTTCCTCTTCCATGCGCCGGTCATTGTCTACAGTCCAATTTGCAACTTGAGACGTGAGAATGGAGTTGGAGTTGAGAGACAACGTCTCATATGCAGATAGAGAGATTAGTCGAAATGTTGTCTGGACGTAAAAAACTTGTGAAACAATCCGGTCATAGACGTCGTCTCTCAACTCCAACTCCATTCTCACGTCACAAGTTGCTAATCGGACTGTAAACAATGACCGGCACACGGAAGAGGAAGTCTTGGCCCGGATGTCCGCTGGCTACACCGGAAACCCCAAAATATTGGCCGTCGCCCCCAGAGTCTAATCGTCATCAGACCGATAGACGATGGGTTCCGAGATTGACCGTATATATGTATGTGTCATTATCACTGGTTCTCCAGTCTAGCCCAAGTATTACAACATAAAAAGATAACCATAGATCATTCAAAAATTTTCTATAAAAACATCTTATTTTGCATTCATTATTTTATAACCCCAATGCAGATGCAGTGGATAGTTTGTTAATCAATGTATGGCTCTTTTATTCTCTCTGCTCCCATTGCAGGGTGACTTTGAGGCTGGGAAATACAGATGCCTAATCTGCAATAAAGAGTTTAACTCAGAGAGTGGCGTGAAATACCACATCAATTCTGTCCATTCACAGGTAATGACCTACTTTACAACAAATGTCACTCAATTCCTTGATTATGATGATTATTTTCTGTGTGTGAGAGAGAAAGACGGGAAGAGAGAGTATGCAAGTGATATTGGAATAAAGCAACAATTCATTTGTCAAATTTATTTTCTACAACCATCTGTGAAGTATTCCCCTTCAGAAGTGCTTGACCTTGTCTTGTATTTCCTCTCCTTGTGTCAACAGGATTGGTTTGTGACAAACAAAAAGGCCTCCAAGAAGTTTGAGAAGTTTCTCAAAAACCAGCCCAAGGAGTTCGTCCACAGCGTGGACAAGCAGATCATAGAGCACTATCACCAACACCACATCCACCACCACCTCCAGCATCACCAACAGCATCACCACCACCATCAGCAGCACCAGCTCCAGCACCAACCCCTACAGCAGCCACTGCAGCCTCTGCATCACCTCCAGCACCAAGCCCAGCTCCTCCACCCAGAGCACCAGAACCTCCCTCCACAGATAGATCCTCAGCTCCAGCAGCCGCTGCTCCATTACGCCCCTCTAGAGCCACCCGTGGGACCCATGTGGGTGGATATGGACCGGAGAGGAGCCGTGATAGGAGCGGAACAGGCCCCGATGGAGATGGGGATGGCCGCTATGGACAAACCCGGAGGGGAGAGCAGTGGAGCGGCAGAGGGGAAGAGGAGGGAGAAAGGGGAGAGAGGAGGGGAGAGAGGCAAGGCCGACGGGAAGAGGAAGGATTGCTTTGCGTTCGGCGCGGGTGGCGGCGGTGGCGGCGGTGGCGGCGGTGGTGGTGGTGGCGGCGGTGGTGGCGGCGGTGGTGGCGGCAGTGGCGGCAGCAGCAGCAGCAGTAGCAGTAGCAGCAGTAATACTGGCAGCTCGTCCAGCGAATCAGAGGTGGAGCAGCAGGACAGACAGAGACAGATTGACCAGTGGAATCTGAAAAGGCCTGGCATCATGGAGGCCAACCCTGAGGTTGCAAAGCGACAGAGGAACAACACCTAAAAGGACCCTTCGGTTGCTAAGCAGCCAAAACCGGCACCTACACATGACACCTGTCTTATTTACTTCCCTCATCACTTCCCCTTAACTCTTCTCCTTCACCAGATCTGATTTTTTTTTTTAACATACTGGTGGAAAAAGAAAGCACCGGTTGTCCGTCCACCCCGTCCACACCTGATTGGTTTGTCACATAGAGGAAAACATTCTTGTGTTCATCATTTTAAACAGACAAGGATACAGCTTTAGATGACAGTTTTTGACACTTTTAGGTGACGATGGATACCCTCAAGATAACCTCAAGGTTTCAGTGTGGATACGAGACTCTATGTACAGCTCTGGTTTAGAGTACCAGGCTCTTTCTCTGTCCTAAAGTGGTTGTCAGTGTATAGCCCTGAGAAATGTAGTATATTGTTTGTGTGTGTATCTGTAACACAGAGATTCTTTTCGCCAACGTTAAATGTGTCTTATTCTTTTAAGAAGTTTGATAAGCCCTTTTTTGTCCGACACGTTTACTTTGAGGGAAAAAAATGTTACTTTAACCTCAAGAAAGGATGCTATAGTATTTTAGACTTGTCTAGTTGCTCTCTCTTTGAAAAGATTGTGTGCCTCTTAAGTATGATCTATATATCTTCATACTTTTCATCTTCAGGCCCCTTCCATTTTTACTTAGAAACCGACTGCCCTTTCCAGGGGTTAAATTGGAATGTTGGAAGTGTAGACTTTCCATTTGGAGTCGATGGAAATGATCAGTTCTCCCTGGCTTGGATTCCCTTTACCATATTGTCCTTAGTGGGGTTTTGATAAAATTGAATTTCATGCACTCATCGTGCATTCACACTGCAAGCAACTTGGTTAATATGTCACTTGCCAGTTGTGGGCGGTGCAAGAGGCTCTGATTGCATTGATTGGTCTGGTGCAGCTACAAAGTTTTGACCAGTGCAAATCATCTATGAAGAGCAATGAAGAAAAACAAATCCAAGGCACTCTTAGAAAAAAGTTAAAGCCTTTATTTTAGTAGGTTAACGCCTGGCACTGGCTTTCTTCATTGCTCTTCATAGTATGAACACTCCAACTTCCAGTGAGCACCTCTCTATGACTAATTGAAGCCAAGGCAATATTCCTCCCCTGGACCAATCAGGCAAATCATCTATTTTTTTCTGCTTTGGTATTGTCTTCCATAACATTACGCTGTTTTGATGAGTTACCATAGCTAGCTAGTGAGGGCTAATTAGATAGATAAAATAAACATTAAAAACTCAATAAAGTCAACCCCAGCGATGGATGAAACCATTCTCTAAGGATCATCTTTGAGACGTTTTTTCCTGTAGTCTCTCAAATACAAATTCTAGAGAACTGGGAAGCTTTGAGTGGTTGTAATCAACTTCTCGTCTGTTTTGCATGTGCCAGGTGGAACTATTGTTCATCAGTGGTGGAAGAAGTACTGAGATCTTTTACTTAAGTAAAAGTAGCAATACAACAATGTAAAGATACTCCATTACAAGTAAAAGTCCTGCATTCAAAATCTTACTTAAGTAAAAGTACATAAGTATTGGCAGCAAAATGTACTTAGAGTATCAAAGTAAACATACTCATTATGCAAACTGTCCCCATCTAGAGAGTTCTATTTTTCATAAATTATTGGAATATTAATACTGATTTATTGACATACATGTACATGTAAGCAGCATTTTAAAGGTGTCAGCGTGAAGCTAATCTTAACAATTTAGCTATACTTTTGGGTAGTCTAATCTATAACAATGCTATTTTATAGTTATTTTATAAAGATGATCAAATGTTTTGAATATAAAATATTGATCTGAAAAGTAACTAGTAACTATAGCTGTGAAATAAATGTAATGGAGTAAAAAGTACAATATTTCCCTCTAAAATGTAGTGAAGTATAAGTACAAAGAAACACTCAAGTAAAGTACAAGTACCTCAAAATTGTAAAAAAAAAAAAAAAAAAAATACAAATTTAAAGTAAATGAACTTAGTTACTCTCCACCACTGTTGTTCATGAAACAAAATCACATCAGTAGGGAAACAAGGAAGCACAGAGATCTGATTGGCCGTTGACGGCTAATGACTGCGAAATGTTTAGCCATGGCAAGCGTTTCTTAACAAACAAGCTCCCTGAGCATCCAGACATCGGCCGAGTTTCCCCAGTCGCTCAGCTCTATAGGAAATGAATGGACTTCTGGTGACTTGCTGACCATGTTGCTTGCAGTGTGGAGACACAGTCAGTGGATATTTGTGATGGCCAAGTGGAGAGGAGGATGGCAGGATAGCATGCATCCTTTCGCCTCGCCTACAGAGTCTTGAGTCACCATACATTTACATGGGTGATTCTTCACTCTGACGAAGGAAAGCTAACATACCAAGCATTTAAAACGGAGGGTGGGGATTTTTTTTTTCCTTTCCTGTACGTTCACATTCTGCCAGACAGACTTTTTTTTTTGGTCTGTCTCACAGCATATTTAACCAATAGCATGTAATGTTTATGTACTCTGCATTTTGTATCTTTGATATAGTGGTGTATGGTCATGGATGGTCGTCTGTTTGTGATGTTTTAACACTAGTTTAGTTTGTTTTTGTGCAGTTGAGATGGGTATAGGAGCAGTTGTCACGTACATTTTTTTTTAGTCTTGTTTGATCAGCTTCTCCACATTTATGAATGTATTTTCTTTATTCTTATTGATTTTTTCCCCCTCATTTGTGCACTTCTGTTAAGCCAGTTTTGTTAGGAAGAAAAATTAATATATCTTATGATTTGCTTTCATTTGAAACATAGATTCAATGAGCAACTCTGTAAAATTGTCCATAACAAAATATGTGAAAATGTTTATCTGATTCTGTTAAAAGTGCATTAACCTTCATTGCCCTCAATCAGATGCCTTTTTGGAAGAACAACCTGTGTCATATAAGTTTAGAATAGTAATCCTAGTTCATGGGAAGTATTTCAAAAATCATGATTAAACCAGGCTTTTTTTTTTTATATATAAATATCAGTCATTGTGGATGTCGTGCAGTGATACAGGACATACAATGATCTCTTTATGAAAAAATATTGGTAACACTTTACAATAAGGGTCACTAAGTTAAGGGTTAACTAATGTGTAATTTACTAATAGTGTTACCCTTAATAACTTAATTAACAGTTAACTAATGTGTAATTTACTAATGGTGTTCATGTTAACTAAGGTATTAATTTATACATTATTTAATAGATTATAAAGATGACTATTAAATAATTTATAAATTAATACATTAGTTAACATGAACACCATTAGTAAATGATTACCAGACACATTAGTTAACTGTTAATTAAGGGTTAGAATGCTTATTAAGCATTAACTAACTCTTAACTTAGTGACCCTTATTGTAAAGTGTTACCGTTATTTCTTTAACCTTGCCTTTGAAATACTCCCCATGTCTGTTTATGCTTGTGACCAAAACTACATCATCATGCATGCACTTTCAACTGTTTGAGTGGCACAGAGGAAGGGAATTGCTGCTCAGCATTAAGAGATTTTACAGTCATGGGCCAATTTCAGGAGGCACCATTGATCCTAAACCAATGCTTTTTTTTGTCAGTCGCTATTTCAAAAAGCGTGGATTCTTCCATGGTGGCCAGTACATACGCATTATTTATGGAATCCTATTTTAATAGGCGAATGAGATGTAACACTGCCTCAGTGAAAAAACAATTTTAATAGTTAGTCCTAATAAAAACATGACATTTAACATTCAGAGCAGCCATCTGATGAAGGTATGAAGGTCCATTTGGACTGAAACCTTGTTATTTTTCTATATGATAAACTATTAAAGCTCAACCCTTTCTGTGATCATTTTTGTATTTTGTCACCAACAGAGAGGATTTGTCGGCTGGCATATAGATTCAAATCAAAGGGGCAGTAAGTAATTTATGACTTTTATCGCCATACATCGGCGACCAGTAAGAATTTCAACAACATGGACAGTTCTCTGCCACAGTTTATGGGGGGGGTTCTTACTACGGAAGAGGATTAGGGCCACATGTGAAAAATGTATTTGAGTTCTGAGTTTAAAATCTGAATTCTGAGATTAAAGTCAGAATTCTGAGAATAAAGAAAGAATTCTGAGAATAAAGACAGAATTCTGACTTTATTCTCAGAATTAAGTCAGAATTTTGACTTTAAGAAAAAGTCAGAATTCTGAGATTATACTCAGAATTCTGACATTAAACTCAGAATACTGACTTTATTCTCAGAATTCTGATTTTATTCTCAGAATTCTGACTTTAATCTAAGAATTCTGACTTTAAACTCAGAACTCAAATACATTTTTCACATATGGCCCTAATCCTCTTCCGTATCTTCCAAAACAGAGTACGGGCCAGAAAGTGAGTTTTGAAAGCCAGAAATCTCAGCAGCTGTAATCGTTGATCAACAATCCTATTAACGCTCCATAGAAACATTATCGTTATTTTGTGCTATAGGACAGGAAAAAAACGCACTTATTGCCCCGTTACATTTTTGAGTTGGTCCTGGCCTGCTAAGGGGAAGTGTGTTAACTTTTCTATTAGTTGGACAAGGCTTCGTCCTTTGGCCATACTTGTGACGCTGAAAATGGAAGCCACCAAGTAGCTTTTAAAAGGTACAGGACCTCTGTGAGCATATTCAAGTCATATCACAAACGAAAACCAGTACAACACATCTTCTTGTGCCCACTACCCCTCCCCCTCCCTCCTTTTTTTTTTTTTTTTTATTTCTAATGTCTGAAACTATACTCAAAATAATTGTGTAAGTCTAGGCCAGATTTAAATAGCCTAAAGGTTTTAATCAATAGCCACGCACCATTTGTAGACAGAAAAAGAAAATGTATTCAAAAGCACTCCATTTCTCCATTTTGTGGGACGTAATTTGTATTCAATTGAAAAAAGGTATTGTCTCAGCCAATCGTACATTAGTAATCTGTATATTTCATGCATTATTACTTGTTACTTGTTTTTGTTTTTTAGAAGTTATGTGCTGCTATTTCATAGTACCAGCAGTGTTATAACAACAGGTAAGAATAAAAAAAGTCTAATTCATGGTAATTTTGGGGCTCTGTGTCTTCAATAAAGCTCAAAGATTTACATGTGATGATGAAGACATATGGCTGAGCTCATGCATTCCTTATCGCAGTAACAGGTCTCTTATTTCTTTCAAGGTTAAAATGTATTGCATTCTATATATTGACTTAAAAAACATGAACATGATTCAGTAACACTTTACAATAAGGGTCACTAAGTTAAGGGTTAGTTAATGCTTAATAAGCATTAACTAACCCTTAATTAACAGTTAACTAATGTGTCTGGTAATAATTTACTAATGGTGTTCATGTTAACTAAGGTATTAATTTATACATTATTTAATAGTTTACTATTAAATAATGTATAAATTAATACCTTAGTTAACATGAACACCATTAGTAAATTACACATTAGTTAACTGTTAATTAAGTCCAAAAAAATATATTATTGTTTAGTTAATGCTTAATAAGCATTAACTAACTCTTATTAAGAATTAACTAACCCTTATTAAGCATTAACTAACCCTTAACTTAGTGACCCTTAATTGTAAAGTGTTACCCATGATTCTTTTTGGGGGTGTTATCTAATAAGTTAAATCACTGGATACTGACTGACTGGGTACTGCGTCCACAATGCCAATCTCCCATTCACTATCAATGGAGCAACCTACACAGAGGAGGCCTGAGAGGCTGCAATGTCTTAATGAAACACCAGAGGGCGCTGTTGTCTATGTTGGAATATTATAGTGAACGTGTATTTATCTCTATTTGTCTCTGTTGCTTTATTGGCATGATAAGACTTGGTTCACATTTTCAAAGCAGCGTACAGCAGCATTTACACCAACTCTAATAACACTGACATAAATGGCATCTTAAATGTAAGACTATTAATATCAATCCAAGCCATTTATCCTTATTAAGTGAAATTGAACAAATATTGTATGAACCAATTGAAACCATCAATAACAGATGTTTTTACCATGGACACGACAGGATAGAAAATTAACAGAGGAATATCACTGAATTCAGCGATCGATTTTGTATCTTGGTGCACGGCATGACAGGTTTAAGTTTCAGTTCTCTGCTTAATAGTGCATGGTCAAAAATATTGATTACACTGCCCTAGATCATAAGAATATGAATATTATGAATAATTCAATAGGCTGAGGTTCTGAAACCGAACACTGAACCCTTGAAAAGTTCAGGTGTCACTTCAACTAGATGCGGTGCATTTGTTACAGTGCAAAAAACAGTTCATCCTAATATCTTTCCTATTCATAAAAGTTAATAAACTTAATAAAAATGACAAATTCTGCCAACGTAGGTGAGATAATTCCATTTAATTCCACTGCAGTTCAACTTGTTTCAGGAACAAGTGTCAGAGCCTATCTTATAATTGAATTGATCTCACCCCACATACAGATTTTTTTGACTTGCTTTAAGAAAAATCAGACGTTAAGCCTCAATACTTGATTAAATAACTTACTCCAATGGACATTTTTTTGCAGTTTAAAGACATTAGGGGCAGATGCTCACCTTCGAATTGCCTGAAGAAGCCCAGGAATGCGGAGAAGGCTTTTGATAGAGTGGAGTGGGCGTATCTATTTGAATGTTTGCGAGTATTTGGCTTTGGTCCCACTTTTATTGCATGGATCAGACTCTTATACACTTCACCTAAGGCATCAGTGGTCACAAATGGGAAGCACTCCAAATTTCTTTCATTGTCAAGGGGGACAGGTCAGGGATGCCCAATAAGTCCACTTCTATTTGCAATCGCCATCGAGCCTCTGTTTATCATGCTAAAATCATCTCAGACAATAGATGGAATTCCTAGATGGGGGTGGGAACATAAGTTGTCTCTGTATGCTGACAACCTACTGTTGTATGTCTTAGACCCGGTGCAGTGCATTAACCCTTTAGTCTGTGTGTTGCATAGATTTGGTGTCTTTTCGGGATATAAGATCAATCACACTAAAAGTGAGTGCTTCCCAGTGAACAACCTAGCTCTACCTAGCTCTAGCCCTTCCATCTGTCTAAATCTGGCTTATTTGGGAATTAATATTACTCGAACCTTCTCTAAACTATACCAAAAAAACCTCACACCCCTTCTTAACAAACTAAAGTTATAATAAGTTACAATATTCTTTCTGAGGCTTTCAATATGGTTTGGACTTTGTTTCCCCACTGTGACATACATACCAAAGTGGAAGTTGGCACGGTGGTAAAGCTCAGGTCTTTGGACCACAAGGTTGTGAGTTCAAGTCACTGATGAACTGTAGCCATTTTGAAGTTTCATAAAATGTGCATCAACAATAAATCACACAGTGCAGAAAACTCAAAGCAGGAGTTTGACATCATCTGGCAAAATACCTGAATGGCATCACTGATTGGGGTGTGGCCAGACCTTTCAACCCATAGAGAGCAGTGCAGCAGCAGCTTTCTGGCCCATGTGACTTACTATTGTTTTTTTAGTTAATGGAGAGCACTACAATGTTCTATAAAGTGATTAGCACTGTCAGTCTGTCAATCATAGGTTGCAGTATCACACTACTTCTCCCTTTAGTTAGTTTCTCCTCACTAAATGTATAACAGGCGTTTGGCTCAGTAGGTAAAGCATCAGCCTTTCATGTGAAAGGTTGTGGATTCAAATCTAGATTTGTCCTTTCCGAAGTCATTAGTCATCAAGGACAAATAATAGAAAGTTTCACCGTTGTGAACAACTCCAGCAATGTGGTTGCAATGAAAAGATTAACATGACAGAAGTCACGGGCCAACACAAAAGTTGGTGTTAGACTGCATGTCTAATTTTCACAACATGTCAATTTTTGTGTGTCTTGCTACCTTCTGTAATGTTTTGTCTATCTGTCTGTCTTATCAAATTGTGCTTGGACGCCGCAATTGCCACTTGCGGCTATATTTTATTTATTTATTGTTATTATTTTTATTATCATTTTATTTTATTTTTTTATATTGGGTTATCTGGTTCTGACTTGGATTTGGACTTTGGTTTTCGGCTCAGTAAAGACCCTTTAACTTTTACCCCTGCCTCTGCCTTGTGTGTTCCGCTTTTGGGTGCTACCTACAAACCTGACAAGTTGTTATTATTGTGTTCTTTGAAAAATCAAAAAACATGTTGTTTCTATATGTCTCTCACTTCTACCTTGCTCTCAATAAAAAGATGATGAGAGAGAGAGAGAGAGAGAGATAGATCAAAAGAGATCATTTAGATATCTTTAATTATGATGATCTCTACTTGAAAATATGTCTAGTCATAACTAAAGTGAAGTGCTTTAGAGTTACGTCTAGGCATAATTTCAATGGAGATATCTGGAATAGCCTAGTCAAAACTGAATTGTAGACATCTTTAATTGAAGATTCCATATAACTTAAAGGAATAGTTCGGCCCAAATAACATGTTTTCCGTCATGATCCCTATTAGTAGAAACCATAACTTCACTAGCCGCCTGCTCCACCCGTGCGGTAACACCGGGAAGCCCCTCCTACTCTACTGCAATAGAAACCTAGGGGCATACGCGACAATCTTTTATGATAAACATTGTTTTGCAAAACACAACGCTCCCAGCATAATCATACCGGTGTCAGTATGCTATCTGGAAAAAAATGTAAAAAAAAAAAAACAAGCTTTCTGTCAGCAATTATTTTTGGATTCTTCTGACTCTCGTGGACGCTTACAGCTTAGAAGGTTAGAAGTCTTTGAGAAAAAATAGTTCCTATCCAAATAGAACACAACTATTGACAGAAAGCTAGTTTTTTTTACATTTTTAAAAATAAATACTGTAGGAAAAGTAATGGAAGGACAACCACATTAGCCTGCATTTCCAATAGGGGAAGAATCATTTTATTTGGAAAGTAAAATGATATATAAATAATATCAAAATAATAATAACACAGCGGGCCAATGGGCGCACCGTGCCGCTCGCGGCTGCTTGGTGTTTGTTCCAAGTCCATTTTCTTTCACGTCTCCATCAACAGCAGCGTTTCATGTCCAGGGCAAGAGTCATTTTATTTGGAAAGTAAAATGATACATAAATAATAACAACAAATTAAAAAATTAAAATAAATTCATTCAGTCCAAAAAAAAGAGACAAAAACAGAAAAAAACGACTGTGACAACAGACAGGAGTTGAACTTTCCAAGTCCATTTTCTTTCACATCTCGAGCAGCGGCATTTCACACAAGGCCTTATTTGGCCCTTTCCCAATCCACTTTTCAATATCGCCCAGTGTCTTTAATAAGAAGTGAAGACAATGGATGTTGGTCTACTGCCTGTTGCAACACTTTCACACAAAATGTGACCCTGCTCTTTCTTTAATGTGACTTATGTGATATTTGGCTTTCTTACATTGTTGTTTGTGACATTTATGTTTGTCATGATGCTGCTTTCTTGACCAGGTCTGCCTTGACAGAAGAGACACAACTTATAAAACAACGTAAAAATATATCTGTTTATTTTAAGGAAACAAAATAAATACATATTGAAGTCAACACATTATGTTTAAAACTATGCTTGCTTGAAAAGAAGATCAAATAATGTTCATTTAACTTTATTTCTGGGAAACGATTGTCGAAAACAAGATAGATGTTTAGCTGGGACTGGTGAGATTAATTAAATACCAAATTAAACAAAAGTCCAAAGGGAAGATATTTGAACCTGTCAATCATTCAAAACAGATTCTCAGATGAACAACAACTTCTTTCTGGTTAAATATCTAATTTATTTCACTTTCCATATAAAATGTTCCTGTACATGTGTGATGTTGATGTTGAGAGTGAACTATCATTTCAGCAGCTGTCTTTGGTCAGCAGTGTGAGTGTTTCTCTCTCCCTCCTCTATCTGACACAGAGACACTGAGGAACCAAACAACCCAAACCCAAACCCAGGATAGAGGGGTTCAGTGAATGTGGAGTGGAAGGTGTGGATGTGGATCAGAAACTATGTAGAAGGACAGAGAGCCAGCAGGCCAGTCCAGATACACTGCTACTCTGTTAGAGCCAGAGAAGGAGGGGGGGGGGAGGTATGGCTGTTGGTCTGCTATTGTGCCAGGCAAAGTAACCGACATCAGCGCAGTCCAGACTCCAGGACTTTTCATTCCCCCCAAGACTGCAGTCATCACTGTCTCCTCTCCTGCTGATTCCTCTGTAAGTCACTCCTATATCAACCCTTCCTTTCCTCTCGACCTCCCAGTAACAGCGACCAGTTAGACCGTTTCTACACAGCAGCTGAAGCCAGTAGTCAAATCTCTCTGGGTGATCAGGATATAGCTGCTTCTCTCTCAGCCATGTCACCTTTCTGTTGTTCTCAGACAGGAAGAGCTTTTGGTTTGCTGTGTTTGGGTCCAGTGTGAGTTCACAGGCATCTGATGGAGAAAACAAGACTCAATACAGCAGCAGATTTTCATCTAATAGACCTGTTGTGTTTAGTTGTTGCATTATTAACAGTCTGGCAATTAATTTCTTAAGACTTTCATGATGACACATTGTGTCAGCCATCCTCTTCATTCACAGTAGGATTTCAATGAATGGACGTCACATACTGTTGTGTAAATGAACTTTCCATCATTAACAGCCATTTATACAAAAACTAAATTAGATTTAGAAGTTATATATTTCATCATAGATATGATGACAATTCTGTATTACTATTATTTCCTAACTTATTCGGTTGGTGTAACCTATATTCACAAAATGCTTCATACATAATATTAATTGCCTTAAATCGATGCTCCTAACTCATTTGTTCATAATAATCATCATCATGCTTGTTTAAAGCCCCTATGTGTAGGATTTGAAAAAGATTTTGGCGACTCCTAGTGGTAGTGCCAAAAAAAGACACTGACGTTTGGATAACTGTAGCTCAAGCATTAGTTTCTATATTATTCCTAATGACAGTATTGTACTATGAAGTCGTTTGCTATTGTGAGGATTCAAGTTAGTTGAAGTTCAAGTTCTTTATTGTCAAATGTGCAGAAATGCAGGGTTATCTGTACAATGAAATGCTTAGTGCGAGGCTCAGGTCAAACAATGTAAACAACCAAAAGTACAATACTAGAATAAAAAGAATGAAAAGAGAAATACAAAATAGGAAATACAAATATA